>NW_020838063.1:1037354-1090845 GCF_003676395.1 Aethalodelphis obliquidens
TCTTTCTTTCTTTCTTTCTTTCTTTCTTTCTTTCTTTCTTTCTTTCTCTCTACCTTTTCTTCTAGATGTGTGGCTGAAACAGTCTAGGTACTCCAGCCACATGTCAGTCCTGTACCTCCGAGTAGAGAGAGCTGAGTTTAGGACATTGGTCCACCAGAGACCTCCTAGCTCCACATAATATCAAACAGCAAAAGCTCTCCCATAGATCTCCATCTCAATGCTAAGACCCAGCTCCACTCAATGACCAGCAAGCTACAGTGCTGGACAACCTATGCCAAAAAACTAGCAAGACAGGAACACAACCCCACCCAATAGCAAAGAGGCTGCCTAATATCATGCAAATGTCAAAACACCGCAAAACCCACCACTGGACATGGTCCCGCCCACCAAAAGACAAGATCCAGTCTCATCCACCAGAACACAGGTGCCAGACCCTTACCAGGAAGCCGAAACAACCCACTGAACCAACCTTAACCACTGGGCACAGACAACAAAAACAGTGGGAACTACGAACCTCCAGCCTGCAAAAAGGAGACCCCAAACACAGTAAGTTAAGCAAAATGAAAACACAGGGAAAAACACAGCAGACAAAGGAGCAACGTAAAAACCCACCACACCAAACAAATGAAGAGGAAATAGGCAACCTAGCTGAAAAAGAATTCATCATAATGATAGTAAAGATGATCCAAAATCTTGAAAAAGGAATGGAGAAAATACAAGAAACATTTAACAAGAACCTAGAAGAACTGAAGAGCAAACAATGATGAGAAACACAATAAACTAAATAAAAATATTCTCTAGAAGGAATCAGTAGCAGAATAACTGAGGCAGAAGAATGGATAAATGATGTGGAAGGTGAAAGAGTGGAAATAACTACTGCAGAGCAGAATAAAGAAAAAAGAATGAAAAGAACTGAGGACAGTCTCAGAGACCTCTGGGACAACATTACCGCACCAACATTCAAATTATAGGGGTCACAGAAGAAGAAGAGAAAAAGAACAGGACTAAGAAAATTTTTGAAGAGATTATAGTTGAAAACTTCCCTAATATGGGAAAGGAAATAGTCAATCAAGTCCAGGAAGCACATAGAGTCCAATACAGGATAAATTCAAGGAAAAACATGCCAACACACATATTAATCAAACTATCAAAAATTAAATACAGGGAAAAATATTAAAAGCAGCAAGGCAAAAGCAACAAATAACATACAAGGGAATCCCCATAAAGTTAACAGCTGATCTTTCAGCAGAAACTCTGCAAGCCAGAAGGGAGTGGCAGGACATATTTAAAGTGATGAAAGGGAAAAACCTACAACCAAGATTACACAGCAAGGATATCACTCAGATTTGAAGGAGAAATTAAAAACTTTACAGACAAGCAAAACTTAAGAGAATTCAGAACCAGCAAACTGGATTTACAACAAATGCTGAAGGAAATTCTCTATGCAGGAAACACAGGAGAAGGGAAAAATATACAATAACGAACCCCAAACAATTAGGAAAATGTTATTAGGAACATACATATCGATAACTACCTTAAATGTAAATGCATTAAATGTTCCAAACAGAACACATAGACTGGCTGAATGGATACAAAAATAAGACCCGTATATACGCTGTCTACAAGAGACCTACATCAGACCTAGGGACTCATACAGACAATAAGTGAGGGGATGGAAAAAAATATTCCATGTAAATGGAAATTAAAAGAAAGCTGGAGTAGTAATTCTCATATCAGACACAATAGACTTTAAAATAAAGACTATTACAAGAGACAAAGAAGGACACTACATAATGATCATTGGATCATTCCAAAAAGAAGGTATAACAACTGTAAATATTGATGCACCCAACATAGGAGCACCTCAATACATAAGGCAAATGCTAACAGCCATAAAACCGGAAATCGACAGTAACACAATCATAGTAGGGGACTTTAACACCCCACTTTCACCAACGGACATATCATCCAAAATGAAAATTAATAGGGAAACACAAACTTTAAATGATATTCTAAACAAGACGGACTTAACTGATATTTATAGGACATTCCAATGAAAAACAACAGAATACAGTTTCTTATCAAGAGCTCATGGAACATTTTCCAGGATAGATCATATCTTGGGTCACAAATCAACCCTTGATAAGTTAAGAAAATTGAAATTGCATCAAGTATCTTTTCCAACCACAATGCTATGAGATTAGATATCAATTACAGGGAAAAAAACCTATAAAAACTACAAACACATGGAGGCTAAACAATACACTACTAAATAACCAAGAGATCACTGAAGAAATCAAAGACAATATCAAAAAATACCTAGAAACAGATGACAATGAAAACACAATGACCCAAAACTCTTGGGATGCAGCAAAAGCAGTTCTAAGAAGGAAGTTTATAGCAATACAATCCTACCTCAAGAAACAAGAATCATCTCAAATAAACAACCTAACCTTACACAAAAAGCAATTAGAGAAAGAAAAACAAAAAAATAACCCAAAGATAGCAGAAGTAAAGAAATCATAAAGATTAGGTCAGAAATAAATGAAGAAGAAATGAAGGAAATGATAGCAAATATCAGTAAAACTAAAAGCTTGTTCTTTCAGAAGATAAACAAAATTGATAATCAATTAGCCAGACTCATCAAGAAGAAAAGGTAGAAGACTCAAATCAACAGAATTACAAATGAAAAAGGAGAAGTAACAGCTGGCATTGCAGAAATGCAAAGGATCATGAGAGATTACTGCAGGCCACTAAATGCCAATAAAATGGACAACCAGGAAGATATGGAAAATTCCTTAGACAAGTGCAACCTTCTGAGGCTGAACCAGGAAGAAATTGAAAATATAAGCAGACCAATCACGAGCACTAAAATTGAGATGGTGAATAAAAATCTTCCAACAAACAAAAGCCCAGGAACAGATGGCTTCACAGGCAAATTTGATCAAACATTTAGAGAACAGCTAAAACCTATCCTTTTCAAATTCTTCCAAAGTATAGAAGATGGAGGAACACTCCCAAAGTCACCCTGATACCAAAACCAGACAAAGATGTCACAAAGAATAAAAATTCAGGCCAATATCACTGATGAATATATATGCAAAAATTCTCAACAAAATACTAGCAAGCAGAATCCAACAGCACATTAAAAAGTTCATACACCATGATCAAGTGGGCATTATCCCAGGAATGCAAGGATTCTTCAATATACACAAATCAATCAATGTGATAAACTGTATTAACAATTTGAAGGAGAAAAACCATATGATCATCTCAATAGATGCAGAAAAAGCTTTTCACAAAATTCAACACCCATTTATGATAAAAAACCTTCCAGAAAGTAGGCATATAGGGAAGTTACCTCAACATAATAAAGGCCATATATGACAAACCCACAGCCAACATAGTTCTCAATGGTGAAACACTGAAACCATTTCCTGTAAGATCAGGAACAAGAGAAAGTTTTCCACTCTCACCACTGTTATTCAACATAGTTTTGGAAGTTTTAGCCACAGCAATCAGAAGAAAAACAAATAAAAGGAATTCAAATCGGAAAAGAAGAAGTAAAACTGTCACTGTTTGCAGATGACATGATACTATACATAGAGAATCCTAAAGATGCTACCAGAAAACTACTAGAGCTAATCAATGAACTTGGTAAAGTAGCAGGATACAAAATTAATGCACAGAAATCTCTTGCATTCCTATACACTATGATGAAAAATCTGAAAGATAAATTGAGGAAACACTCCCACTTACCATAGTACCAAAAATAATAAATACCTGGGAATAAACCTACCTAAGGAGACAGAAGACATGTATGCAGAAAACTATAAGACACTGATGAAAGAAATTAAAGATGATACAAACAGTTGGAGAGATGTACAATGTTCTTGGATTGGAAGAATCAATACTGTGAAAATGACTACTACCCAAAGCAATCTACAGATTCAATGCAATCCCTATGAAACTACCAGTGGCACTTTTCACAGAAGTAGGACAAAAAAAATCTCACTTTGTATGGAAACACAAAAGACCCTGAATAGCCAAAGCAATCTTGAGAAAGAAAAACGAAGCTGGAGGAATCAGGCTCCTTGACTTCAGACAATACTACAAAGGTACACTAATCAAGACAGCACAGTACTGGCACAGAAACAGAAATATAGTTCAATAGAACAGGATAGAAAGCCAGAGGTAAACCCATGCACCTATGGTCACCTTATTTTTGATAAAGGAGGCAGGAATATACAATGGAGAAAAGACAGCCTCTTCAATAGTGGTGCTGGGAAAACTGGACAGCTACATGTAAAAGAATGAAATTACAGCACTCCCTAACACCATACACAAAAATAAACTCAAAATGGATTAAAGACCTAAATATAAGAGCAGACACTATAAAATTCTTAGAGGAAAACATAGGCAGAACACTCTATGACATAAATCACAGCAAGATCCTTTTTGAGCCACCTCCTACAGAAATGGAAATAAAAAATAAATAAACAAATGGGACCTAGTGAAACTTAAAAGCTTTTGCACATCAAAGGATACCATAAACAAGAGGAAAAGACAACCCTCAGAATGGGAGAAAATATTTGCAAATGAAGCAACTGACAAAGAATTAACCTCCAAAATTTACAAGCAGCACATGCAGCTCAACATCAAAAAAACAAACAACCCTATCCAAGAATAGGCAGAAGACCTAAATAGACATTTCTGCAAAGAAGATATACAGATTGCCAACAAACATATGAAAGAATGCTCAACATCACTAATCATTACAGAAATGCAAATCAAAACTACAATGAGGTATCACCTCACACCAGTCAGAATGGCCATCATCAAAAAATCTACAAACAATAAATGCTGGAGAGGGTGTGGAGAAAAGGGAACCCTCTTGCACTGTTGGTGGGAATGTAAATTGATACAGCCACTATGGATAACAGTATGGAGGTTCCTTAAAAAACTAAGAAGAGAACTGCCTTATGATACAGCAATCCCACTACTGGGCATGTACCCTAAGAAAACCATAATTCCAAAAGAGTCATGTACCACAATGTTCATTGCAGCTCTATTTACAATAGCCAGGACATGGAAGCAACCTAAGTGTCCATCAACAGATGAATGGATAAAGAAGATGTGGTACATATATACAATGGAATATTACTCAGCCATAAAAAGAAATGAAATTGAGTTATTTGTAGTGAGGTGGATGGACCTAGAGTCTGTCATACAGAGTGAAGTAACTCAGAAAGAGAAAAACAAATACTGTATGCTAGCACATATGTATGGAAACCAAAAATAAGAAGAAAAGTTGTTCTGACGAACCTAGGGACAGGTCAGGAATAAAGACGCAGATGTAGAAAATGGACTGAGGACACGGGAAGGGGGATGGGTAAGCTGGGACGAAGTGAGAGAGTGGCATTTACATATATACACTACCAAATATAAAGTAGATTGTTAGTGGGAAGTGGCCACATGGCACAGGGAGATCAGCTCGGTGCTTTGTGACCACCTAGAGGGGTCGGATAGGGAGAGTGGGAGCCAGACGCAAGAGGGAGGAGATATGGGGATATATATATATATATATATATATATATATATATATATATATATATATATATATATATGTATTGCTAATTCACTTTGTTATACAGCAGAAACTAACACACCATTGTAAAGGAATTATACTCCAATAAAGATGTTTAAAAACATAAATTAATTTAAAGAAAAAACAAGAATCATAGAAGAAACCTTCACAACTTAATCTCCCTTGAAAAGGAATTACGAAAGAGGGTGGAGAGTTAGTACCACACCGGCAATTGGTGCCTGCTCAGTAAATCAGAGCATTTTGCTAGAGAGCAGGAGACCTTGTACTGTAACCACACGTTACCGGCCCTCAGCTTATTCAATGAACATTTTGGATTTATTTGCCCACCTCCAGTTTCCATCCTTGCTCCCTGCCAGCCTATGTGTACTAGAGTTCATGGAGTCCCCCATGCTCTGCCCTACCCCCTAGGGCTTCTAAAAAATCAGTGGATGAGTGAAAGTACCACCTATACCTCTAAATAATAATAAGTACCTTCAATCAGCTTAGGGGAGCATCAGGAAGAAGAACATGTTCTCACGAATTGCAGTTTCTAGGAAATTTCTAATTTCTCTGATGCTGATGTTTGTTTATGCTCTCACATTGCTACCCTTCACATGCATTAGATCCACTTGAAGGTAAGGGGAAGGAACATATCCCTGACAGCTTATTTTGTTTTTTTCCATTCTTTAATTGTTCTTTATTTTTTATTTTTGCAAGATTTTTTAAAACAAATTTATTGGAGTATAATTGCTTTACAATGGTGTGTTAGTTTCTGTGTATAACAAAGTGAATCAGCTCTATGAATACGTATATCCACATATCCCCACCCTCTTTTGCCTCCCTACCGCCCTCTCTATCCCTCGCTTCAAGGTGGTCACAAAGCACCGAGCTGATCTCCCTGTACGATGCAGCTGCTTTCCACTAGCTATCTATTTTACATTTGGGAGTGTATATATGTTAGTGCTACTGTCTCACTTTGTCCCAGCTTACTCTTCCCCCTCCCTATGTCCTCAAGTCCATTCTCTACATCTGCTTCTGTATTCCTGTCCTGCCCGTAGGTTCATCAGAACCATTTTGGGTTTTTTTAGATTCCATATATATGTGTTAGCATATGGAATTTATTTTTCTCTTTCTGACTTACTTCACTCTGTATGACAGACTCTAGGTCCATCCACCTCACTACAAATAATTCAATTTCATTTCTTCTTATAGCTGAGTAATATTGCATTGTATATATGTGCCACATCTTCTTCATCCATTCTTCATCTGTTGATGGACACTTAGGTTGCTTCCATTTCTTGGCTATTGTAAATATTGCTGCAATGAACATTGTGGTACATGACTCTTTTGGAATTATGGTTTTCTCAGGGTATATGCCCAGTAGGGGGATTGCTGTGTCATATGGTAGTTCTATTTTTAGTTTTATAAGGAACCGGCATACTGTTCTCCATAGTGGCTATATCAATTTACATTCCCACCAACAGTGCAAGAGGGTTCCCTTTTCTCCACACCCTCTCCAGCATTTATTGTTTGTAGATTTTTTGATGATGGCCATTCTGACTGGTGTGAGGTGATACCTTATTGTAGTTTTGATTTGCATTTCTGTAATGATTAGTGATGTTGAGTATTCTTTCATGTGTTTGTTGGCAATCTGTATATCTTCTTTGGAGAAATGTCTCTTTAGGTCTTCTGCCCATTTTTGAATTGGGTTGTTTGTTTTTTTGTTATTGAGTTACATGAGCTGCTTGTAAGTTTTGGAGAGTGATCCTTTGTCAGTTGCTTCATTTGCAAATATTTTCTCCCATTCTGAGGGTTGTCTTTTCCTCTTGTTTATGGTATCCTTTGATGTGCAAAAGCTTTTAAGTTTCATTAGGTCCCATTTGTTTATTTTTATTTCCATTTCTGTAGGAGGTGGTTCAAAAAGGATCTTGCTGTGATTTATGTCATAGAGTGTTCTGCCTATGTTTTCCTCTAAGAGTTTGATAGTGTCTGGCCTTACATTTAGGTCTTTAATCCATTTTGAGTTTATTGTTGTGTATGGTGTTAGGAAGTGTTCTAATTTCATTCTTTTACATGTAGCTGTAACCCTGACAGCTTCTTTTATATCTTTTTTTTTTTTTCTGGAGATTTTTACCAGGATCCCAAGTTTGCAGCTCATATTTGAGAACTTGATTGTGTGTTGTTGTGATTTCCTCCTCATAGCACCCTTCCCCCATAGCCTGGTTGTATAATACTCAATAGCATGTTCCAGTTTACCATTGGACGTTTGAATCCAAAGAAGTTGGAGAAAACACAAAAGCCCAACGTGATGACAGCAGCAAAAACATCTTTTTAAAGCTAAATGGCTTGATGAGGCATACTCTTTGGACCAGGAGATCAAATGTGGAGGGATAGATTTGTTATTTCCCTGCTTTCCTCCTAGCAGGCAGAATTGAATATAAACTCTGAGAAGGGTAGCATTTCCTTTGTCCTCTCCCTTGATGTGCTCAGGGCACAACCCTACATCAGATAATCAGCCTATAATTAGAATGAGGTGCTGGGCATTGGGATATTGAAATGAATGAGATGTAGCCTTGACTATCCAGTGAGGGCAAGTATGTTCCAGGCAGAGAAAACAATGTGAGCAAAATTCTGGAAGAATGGAAGAGAACAGAAGGCATGTGGAGGAGTGGGAGGTGGGAAGAGATTGCACTTGAGGGGTCAAGGCAAAGAACTGTGTAGTGCAGTGGGGCAGAGAGGGCAAAGTCTGATTGCTCTAAACTCTGAGAGGTCCCTCTACCTTACATGAGCTTATTTCATGTTCTCAAGCAGCCATGTGATTTGAGTCAAACAGGAACCTTTGAATTAGCCCCATTGTCTAAATGAGGAAACAGATTGTGATTAAGCTACTTCTGAAGGAAATGAGTTGACGGCAGCACTGGGCCCAGAACTGAAGTCTTTGAGGTTCTTACCTTAGAAATTTCCAAAGCAGCTGCTTTTTCCATTAAGGGATCATTATTTTGCTGTGGTTTGATGGTTTAGAGCATGGACTTTTGAGCAACTCTCTCTTGGATTCTGCCACTTTCGGCATATTACTTCCAATTTCTCTGACACTGGTTTGGGGACAAATAGCACTACATCCCTTATTGGGTTGTGAGTATTAATAGGAATATGTGGCACAGGATTTAGGGTACACAGTAATAATCAAGGTAATAACTATCACTATATGGAGCTTACAGTGTGATGTGTACTTTTGTAAACACTTTATATATGTTAACTTATATAATCCTTACCACAGCCAAATGAGGTTGGTAATGTTATCATCATTTTAAAGATGAGGAAACTGAGGAACAGAGAAGATGAGTTAACTGACAACAATCACCTTGGTGAGCATAGAGGTGTATTTTTTCAAGTTTTTTTTTTTTCTTGGTAGAGTGGCATCAAGTGGCATTTTATGGCAAGTACTTAAAACAGAATTGATAGAATTGGGTTGCTCCTAGCTGGTGCAGTGTGTAGACCAGATGCCACTGAGTAGTCCTCCTGGTCTGATCATTCTCAGCTTAGCAAGTTGTGCCTTTAAAAGTCATACTGGCCATCTTTGTATAGCATTGGCCCCTTTTATAGCGTTCTTTCACTTCATACATATTCAAAATGGACTATAGTACATCTTCCTGGCCTGCCTCAAGGTGGGGCATGGCCGACTGGTACCATGTTCAGCTTCCCATCCCTCCAACAGGAAAACCTTGCATGACCCCCACACTCTGAGGGATTCTTCTCCTAGCACTGGGCCTCCAGAAGTTCTGTGCTAGTATGTGGGCCCCTCAAGGAGGAGTGTTTACCAAAGTTCCAGGGAACCCCTGAGGTGTAGTCTGGAGTCACACTAGTATCTCTGAGCTTTCTTTTTTTTTTTTTTTTTAACATCTTTATTGGAGTATAATTGCTTTACAGTGGTGTGTTAGTTTCTGCTTTATAACAAAGTGAATCAGCTATACATATACATATGTCCCCATATCTCCTCCCTCTTGCATCTCCCTCCCACCCTCCCTATCCCACCCCTCTAGGTGGTCATAAAGCACCAAGCTGATCTCCCTGTGCTATGTGACTGCTTCCCACTAGCTATTTTACATTTGGTAGAGTATATATGTCCATGCCACTCTCTCACTTCATCCCAGCTTACCCTTCCCCCTCCCTGTGTCCTCAAGTTGAGCTTTCTTTTTGAGGTTGTATTATTAGAAAATATTTCCATTGAGCTCCCCTTTTTCTTTCCATCCCTTAGACTGAAAAAAAAGTGATATGCTCAAGAATACAATTTCCTGATACCCTTCTCTTTGGGCCACTGCCCTGCCTAGACTGTTTACCTCTGATTGTTTCTGGGGAGATGCGGGAACCCCCATCTCTAAAGTTGACTTGAAGCTTTTCAGTACAAGGCTGAGACCTTAGCATCAGAGTATCAGTGCTAAGACCTTAGAGATCATCCTCACATACCTCATTTAACAACTGGAAAACTGATACCCAGAGAGAGGAAGGGACTGACTCTCCAGTGACTTTTTGGCCTAGAGACAGTATAACGTAGTGGCAAAAGTGAGCACACTCTCTGGAGCTGCAGACTTGTGGTTGGATTGTGGATCTTTGGCTAACTAGCTGGGTGACTGTGGCTGATCACTTGACTTCTTTGTACCTCAGACTATAAAGATGACAGCAAGACTATCTACCTCCCAGGGCTACTGTGATGCTCAGAAGAGACAGAGTGATAGTATGTAGCACAATGTCTGATCCCTGTAGGTGCTCAATAAGTATTAATTCTCCTGAGTCAGGGGGCCACTTCTTTTTGTCCCCATGGTTTGCCTTGCATTCCATGAGTTCTGAGCATACCTATATTAGACTCCTTTGCTGACATGTAAGCTCCTCGATAACAGGGCCAAGTCTGGCTTGGCATCTGACATAGACCCCCACATATCAGAGTTCCCATAAATAAGAGGCCCTTGGAAACTCTGTAGAATAGAATTAGCTAGATGTTCGGTGTTTTTGGTGTGTGTGTCTGATTCTACATAGCAAGAAATATAAGCAAGTTATTCAGGCTTTCTGGATAACAGACCAAGGTGATGAAATTTCCTGTTTAATCAGTGATTTTAATGAACTGAGAAAGGAAGGAAAAACAATTTTGAGAGGGTGAATGGATTCTCTTTCTCTCCTTCAAACATCATCTCCTTCTTGTCCTTCCCTGTCTTGTTTTACTTGTCTGGGAAGCAGAGAGACTTCTAGCACCTGCTCAGGCTTTACTCTTCAGGTACAAGAAAGAGACTAAAAGTCTAGAACTAGGATGAAAGATCGGGGCAGAAAGAGAGATTTAGAGAAAAAGAGAGAGGGAGAATAAGAGAGAGAGAGACAGATAGACAGACACCTCATGGCAGCTGGTGCCTCTAGGGCCAGAGAGCAACTGGCAAAGAAGGACTATAGCAGTCCTGGGTAGTGGGGCTCATTTGGCCTCAGGGTAAACAAGAGTATGGGTCTTTATAGCTCATGGAGCCTTTCAGAGATTCCCAGAGGTCCCTCCCTCCATCCTTTCTTCCTCACCGGGCCCTTTCTGTCCTCCTCCTGTCCCAGCCTATGCCGAGCTCTAGGTGCCTCCAGGCAAGTGAAGGGGCCATCCCTCCTGCCTGGCTGCCTCTCACTATCACATGTCCTTCCCAGGGCGAGGACATCCTAGACAGGAGCTCGGAGCTGATCTACACTGGGGAGATGGCGTGGATCTACCAGCCCTACGGCCGCAACCAGCAACGGGTCTTCTTCCTGTTTGACCACCAGATGGTCCTCTGCAAGAAGGTAACCCCACCCCTTTCTTCCCTGAGGGATATGGGCACCCCAGGGGGCACCACACCCTTCCTCTCCATCATCCCCAGTTCCCAACAAAGTGGGCTAACCCTGCTGGGCAAAAACAAGACAATATATTGGCAGCAATTCCATATCAGGATCACTGGTATGGCATGAATATCACAAGCAGGGCTGGCTTATGGGCAGTGAAATTCTGAAATTGGTAAAGTTTGTGTTGGTATCTTTTATACACTTTTCCCTCCTGCCCTTCATGGCGATCTTTCTCACTCTTTTCGACCCAGAGCTGATAGCCTGCTGATTTGCACCAGTTGTGAAAAATATTGAAATATTTCTATCCCAGTTGGTGAATAAGTGGCTTCCCTGAGCACCTCCCCTCATTTCTACTCTAATGGCTTTGACCATCTGGCCCCTTACTGCCCTAGGAACCAACAAGGGACCTCCTACTTTACTCTTACAGGTAAGGTGCCTTACCTTTGTGATACAGGAATTTTCCCTGTTCCCCTACCCATTTCCTATACAAGTTGTGTCACATCCCTATAACTCTCAGCTGTGCTCTTCTTTACCCTCCCTTCTCTGTAATCCATTTGAGAAAAGGTCTTGCTCTTGTGATTAACTCAGCATGAGTGTTTGTTTCTTGGTATCTTCTCCTTGGCAGGCAGGAGGATGGCATATGTTCTCAGCCTGATTCCTCCTGATGGGATACTGTTTCCTCCACCTCCTCCCTTAGGATAGGGAGTTCAGATCACTTTTAGTTCCAGGGACTGGCTGGGGAGAATTTGGGACCAGGGAAAGTAAAAGAGGAGGGGAAAACCAAAGAATGCTTAAAGTGACTTTTTATTTATTTATTTATTTTGCGGTATGCGGGCCTCTCACTGTCGTGGCCTCTCCTGTTGCGGAGCACAGGCTCCGGACGCGCAGGCTCAGCAGGCTCAGCGGCCATGGATCACAGCCGCTCCGCAGCATGTGGGATCTTCCCGGACCAGGGCACGAATGCGCGTCCCCGCATCTGCAGGCGGACTCCCAACCACTGCGCCACCAGGGAAGCCCTAAAGTGACTTTTTAAATTCACCATCCTACCCTTGGCTCTTTCTCCATAAGCCATTCCCTTTGTTCTCTTCCTCACCAAGTAGCAAATACCTCTGAAAGGGAATACTAAATCATGAAGCACCAGGTTAAACACTGTCATCTTTTCCAGCGTGGAACAGGAACCACACATTTGTTTTTAAGCCCCCTGTTCTCTGTGTATACCACATCTTGCATTAAATCTCTGGCTATTTGCCTTTGACAGTGGATTGAGGGAACAAATTGAGTTTCAAGTCAAACTGCCTCAATATTTGAGAATAAGCTTTAAGTGCCAGCTCTAGAACTGATAGCTCACTAGTTAATGGAGAAAATTACTGCCTTGGTCTGGACCTGGCCCTGGAAGAGAGAACTTTTATGAATCTGGAAATTGGCCAAACACCCAGCCTTCTTATTATCTACCCCCAACTCTTCCTTAGACGTCCATCAAATCAGGAGGCAGGATTTTTGAGGGTTAACTTATGTAGCCAAGGAAATTCTCAGCATATCAGTCATGTCACCAATAGGCATGTGCTCATTCTTCCCACTGAGCCATGCTTACACTCAGAACAACCAGTTGTAGAGAGACACAGAAAAGAGATTAGGAAGCTGGTTTATTTTAGCGTTGCCCACCACTCACACCCTGTTAATTTAAGCATCTGTCAGCCAAGGCTGAGATTACTTTAAGGAAAATGTGAAACTCAGCTCTGCAAAGTAGTAGCTATAGGAGACACGGCCAGGAGCCAGAACACAAAATAGTGAGGCAAAGGCTAGAAATAAAGGGAAGAAACAACATGGACAGTGAGCTAATTTTAGGAGCCAGGGGACAGCAGAAAACTAAAATGAAATGAGAGTCAGCTCCAGGCCAGCTAGTAGAAGCCAGTGATTAAGGAGAAACCAGAAGCCAAGCCAGCCAAGCGGGCAGGGTGTAGCAGGCAAAAAGGATGACAAAAACAAGAGAAACCTTGAAGCTAGCATAGCTTTCTTCCAATGGGAGCCTTCTTGTTCTAGCAAGAACCATGGCCTCCCCTTCCAGAAAAAAGCTATCCATATACCTGGGCCTTCTTGACTCTGGTTTCTCAGAGCATGAGAAGCTACAGTTTGATTTTTCAAAGCCTATTAAAACTAAATCTGATGTTTGTGTTGAGGCTATGGTTGAGGATTTCTATTTGGTACCTGCAATAGGCCTTTCTATTCAGCAATAGGGAGTAAATTTTTTTTTTTCGGTACGCGGGCCTCCCACTGTTGTGACCTCTCCCGTTGCAGAGCACAGGCTCTGGACGCGCAGGCTCAGCGACCATTGCTCACGGTCCTAGCCGCTCCGCGGCATGTGGGATTTTCCTGGACCGGGGCACGAACCCGTGTCCCCTGCATCGACAGGTGGACTCTCAACCACCAGGGAAGCCCTGGGAGTAAACGTTTGAGAAATGACCATGGCACCAAAATAAGGTATAGAAAGAGACAAGGTCTTTGGTCTGCTGGATGGTTGAGGGACCTCTTGCCATTGCTATAAAAGCCTTTCCTCTTGAGGTAGAGCTGGAAGAAATGGATAAATCTTCCTGGATATGAAGAATCCTTTGGCAAAGGAAATCTACAGAGGAAAAGGGCCAGGACTAGAGCTGGGCGAGTAAGACACTCACCTCAGGCACAGAGTTAAAAAGGAGGCTCCAAAGCACAGTAATCCTTTTTACAGGGAAGAAAGGGGACAAGAAAGCTACGTAATCAAATGTGGCTGCATAAAGCTTTCTGATGAGTTCATATATAAAAAGGAGGACAAAACATGGGCCTGTAGCAAGTGGATATTCATATGTAATATTTTATATGTATAGGATATTTAATAGGAGTGACAAAGATTAGTTTCATGAATCTTACAATGAGTCAAAGTTAGTTTTTAAAGATTCTAAGACAATATCAATGATTTAAAAAGATCTTTTCAAAAAAAAGAAGAAAAAAGAAGTGATAGTCTGTAGTCTGGCAACTCTCTTCAAGGGACAAATAATTTACTATTAACACAGGAACTTAAAACCTCTCTGTCAAGGGAAAAAGAGACTGTAGTCTGGCAACTCCCTTCTAGGGACAAATAATTTCCTATTAACACAGGAACTTAAAACCTCTGTCAAGGGAAAAAGAGCATAAACCTGTTGAGGGGGAATTTAAACCTAAGGTATCTGAGGTTGTAAGAAAGCACTTCAGTGCTCTGAATTCATTCTTTCATGCTATAATTATTGAACCCCTGCTCTGTGCCAGTCAGCTCTGCCTTCTTAGAGCTTGTAGACTAATGGAATTTAAGTGTAATGTAATTTAAAAATACATACATCACTGGGCAATGAAATAATACTCAGATGTCCTCAGCAGAATTGCTGTAGGTAAACTCAACGGAGTAACGAGTTACAGGAGATCTATGACAACACTATAGATGGGAAAATGTACCAGTTTTCAAAATATAAAAGATTCTAGGAAATACAGATTGACAATAAAATAATAATGAATCAACATTTACTGTGCACCTCTATGATTCTGTTCTAAGGCCTTTACATTCATTAACTCAATTTAATCCTTACAACAAACCCATGACGTAGGTACTATTATTTTTCCCATTTTAAATATATGTAAAGTGAGGTACAGAGAAGTTATATAATTTGCCCAAGGTGATATTATGTCTAGTGAGCAATGGAGCCAGGAATTGCATCCAGGCAAGCTGACTCCAAATTCTTCATTAGTAACCTCTATGTCATTATTGTCATTGAGCTTGTCAGAATTCTATAATAGATACTTTTTAACATCTTTATTGGAGTATAAATGCTTTACAATGGTGTGTCAGTTTCTGCTGTATAACAAAGTGAATCAGCTATATGTATACATATATCCCCATATGGCCTCCCTCTTGTGTCTGCCTCCCACCCTCCCTATCCCACCCTTCTAGGGGGACACAAAACACCAAGCTGATCTCCCTGTGCAATGCAGCTGCTTCTCACTAGCTATCTATTTTACATTTGGTAATGTATATATGTCAATGCTACTCCCTCACTTCGTCCCAACTTACCTTTCCCACTCCCCGTGTCCTTAATTCCATTCTCTATGTCTGCGTCTTTATTCCTGTCCTGCCCCTAAGTTCTTCAGAACCGAATTTTTTTTTTTTCCACATATATGTGTTAGCCTACGGTATTTGTTTGCCTCTTTCTGACTTACTTCACTCTGTATGACAGTCCCTAAGTCCATCCACCTCACCGCAAATAACTCGATTTTGTTTCTTTCTATTGCTGAGTAATATGCCATTGTATATATGTGCCACATCTTCTTTATCCATTCATCTGTCGATGGACACTTACGTTGCTTCCATGTCCGGGCTATTGTAAATAGTGCGGCAATGAGAATTGTACTACATGACCCTTTTTGAATTATGGTTCTCTCAGAGTATATGCCCAGTAGTGGGATAGCTGGGTCATATGGTAGTAATATTTTCAGTTTTTTAAGGAACCTCCATACTGTTCTCCATAGTGGTTGTATCAATTTACAGTGCCACAAACAGTGCAAGAGGGTTGCCTTTTCTCCACATCCTCTCTAGCATTTATTGTTTGTAGATTTTTTGATGATGGCCATTCTGACGGGTGTGAGGTGATATCTCACTGTACTTTTGATTTGCATTTCTCTAACGATTAGTGATGTTGAGCATCCTTTCATATGTTTGTTGGCAATCTGTATATCTTCTTTGGAGAAATGTCTAGTTAGGTCTTCTGCCCATTTTTGGATTGGGTTGTTTTTTGATATTGAGATGCATGAGTAGCTTGTATATTTTGGAGGTTAATCCTTTGTCAGTTGCTTCATTTGCAAATATTTTCTCCCATTCTGAGGGTTGTCTTTTCATGTTGTTTATGGTTTCCTTTGCTGTGCAAAGCTTTTAAGATTCATTAGGTCCCACTTGTTTATTTTTATTTCTATTTCTCAAGGAGGTGGGTCAAAAAGGATGTTGCTGTGATTTATGTCATAGAGTGTTCTGCCTATGTTTTCCTCTAAGTGTTTTATAGTGTCTGCTCTTACATTTAGGTCTTTAATCCATTTAGTGTTTATTTTTGTGCATGGTGTTAGGGAGTGTTCGAATTTCATTATTTTATATGTAGCTGTCCAGTTTTCCCAGCACGACTTATTGAAGAGGCTGTCTTTTCTCCATTGTATATTCTTGCCTCCTTTATCAAATGTGAGGTGACCATATGTGCGTGGGTTTATCTCTGGGATTTCTATCCTGTTTCATGGATCTATCTTTCTGTTTTTGTGCCAGTACCATACTGTCTTGATTACTGTAGCTTTGTAGTATAGTCTGAAGCCAGGGAGCCTGATTCTTCCAGCACTGTTTTTCTTTCTCAAGATTGCTTTGGCTATTCGGGGTCTTTTGTGTTTCCATACAAATTGAGAAATTTTTTGTTCCAGTTCTGTGAAAAATGTCATAGGTCGTTTGATAGGGATTGCATTGAAACTGTAGATTGCTTTGGGTAGTATAGTCGTTTTCACAATTTTGATTCTTCCAATCCAAGAACACGGTATATCTCTCCATCTGTTTGTATCATCTTTAATTTATTTCATCAGTGTCTTATAGTTTTCTTCATACATGTCTTTTGTCTCCTTAGTTAGGCTTATTCCTAGGTATTTTATTCGTTTTGTTGCAGTGGGAAATGAGAGTGTTTCCTTATTTTCTCTTTCAGATTTTTCATCATTAGTGTCTAGGAATGCAAGTGATTACTGTGCATATATATTGTATCCTGCTACTTTACTAAATTCATTGACTAGCTCTAGTAGTTTTCTGGTAGCATCTTTAGGATTCTCTATGTATAGTATCATGTCATGTGCAAACAGTGACAGTTTTAGTTCTTCTTTTTCTGATTTGGATTCCTTTTATTTCTTTTTTTTCACTGATTGCTGTGGCTAAAACTTCCAATACTGTGTTGCATAATAGTGGTGAGAGTGGGCAACCTTGTCTTGTTCCTGATCTTAGTGGAAATGGTTTCAGTTTTTTACCATTGAGAACGATGCTGGCTGTGGGTTTTTCATATATGGCCTTTATATGTTGAGGTAAGTTCCCTTTATGCCTACTTTCTGGAGTGTTTTTATCATAAATGGGTGTTGAAATTTCTGAAAAGCTTTTTCTGCATGTATTGAGATGATCATATGGTTTTTATCCTTCAGTTCTTTAATATTGTGTATCACATTGATTGATCTGCATATATTGAAGAATCCTTGCATTCCTGAGATGAACCCCATTGATCATGGTGTATGGTCCCTTTAATGTGCTCTTGGATTCTGTTTGCTTGTGTTTTGTTGAGGATTTTTTTCTTGTTTCTTGAGGTAGGATTATATTGCTATAAACTTCCCTCTTCAGACTGCTTTTGCTGCATCCCAAAGGTTTTGGGTCATCATGTTTTCATTGTCATTTTTTTCTAAGTATTTTTTGATTTCCTCTTTGATTTCTTCAGTGATCTCTTGGTTATTTAGTAGTGTATTGTTTAGCCTCCATGTGTTTATATTTTTTACAGATTTTTTCCTGTAATTAATATCTAGTCTCATAGCATTGTGGTTGGAAAAGATACTTGATACGGTTTCAATATTCTGAAATTTATCAAGGCTTGATTTGTGACCCACGGTATGATCTATCCTGGAGAATATTCCACGAGCACTTGAGAAGAAAGTGTGTTTTGTTGTTTTTGGATGGAATGTCCTATAAATATAATTTAAGTCCATCTTGTTTAATGTATCATTTAAAGCTGTGTTTCCTTATTTATTTTCATTTTGCATGATCTGACCATTGGTGAAAGTGGGGTGTTAAAGTCCCCCACTATAACTGTGTTACTGTCGGTTTCCATTTTTAAGGCTGTTAGCATTTGCCTTATGTATTGAGGTGCTCCTATATTTGCTGCATATGTATTTACAATTGCTATATCTTCTTCTTGGATTAATGCCTTGATCATTATGTAGTGTCCTTGTTTCTTGTAATAGTCTTTATTTTAAAGTCTATTTTGTCTTATATGAGAATTGCTACTTCAGCTTTGTTTTGATTTGCATTTGCATGGAATATCTTTTTCCATCCCCTCACTTTCAGTGTGTATGTGTCCCTAGGTCTGAAGTGGGTGTCTTGTAGACAGCATATATACGGGTCTTGTTTTTGTATCCATTCATCCACTCTATGTCTTTTCCTTGGAGCATTTAATCCTTGTACATTTAAGGTAGTTATCTATATGTATCCTCCTATTACCATTTTCTTAATTGTTTTGGCTTTGTTATTGTAAGTGTTTTCCTTCTTTTGTGTTTCCTGCCTAGAGAAGTTCCTTTAGCATTTTTGTAAAGCTGGTTTAGTGAAGAATTCTCTTCACTTTTGCCTCTCTGTAAAGTTTTTAATTTCTCCATTGAATCTGAATGAGATCCTTGGTGGGTAGAGTAATCTTGATTGTAGGTTTTTCTCTTTCATCAATTTATTAAATATGTCCTGCAACTCCCTTCTGGCTTGCAGAGTTTCTGCTGAATGATCAGCTGTTAACGTTATGGGGGTTTCCTTGTATGTTATTTGTTGTTTTTCCCTTGCTGATCTTAATATATTTTCTTTGTATTTAATTTTCGTTAGTTTGATTAATATGTGTCTTGCTGTGTTTCTTCTTGAATTTACCCTGTATGGGACTCTATGCATTTCCTGGACTTGACTGACTATTTCCTTTTCCATATTAGGGAAGTTTTCAACTATAATCTCTTCACATATTTTCTCAGTCCCGTTCTTTTTCTCTTCTTCTGAGACCCCTGTAATACAAAAGTTGGTGTGATAATGTTGTCTCAGAGGTCTCTGAGACTGTCCTCAATTCTTTTTTTTTTTTTTTACATCTTTATTGGAGTATATTTGCTTTACAGTGGTGTGTTAGTTTCTGCTTTATAACAAAGTGAATCGGCTATACATATACATATGTTCCCTGTCCTCAATTCTTTTCATTCTTTTTTCTTTATTCTGCTCTGCAGTAGTTATTTCCACTCTTTTATCTTCCAGGTCACTTATCCGTTCTTCTACCTCAATTATTCTGCTATTCATTCCTTCTAGAGGATTTTTAATTTCATTTATTGTGTTGTTCATCATTGTTTTTTAGCTCTTTAGTTCTTCTAGGTCCTTGGTAAACATTTCTTGTATTTTTTCCATTTTATTTTCAAGCTTTTGGATCATCTTTACTATCATTACTCTGAATTCTTTTTCAGGTAGACTGCCTATTTCCTCTTCATTTTTTGGTCTGGTGAGGTTTTACTTTGCTCCTTCATCTGCTGTGTATTTCTCTGTCTTCTCATTTTGCTTAACTTAGTGTGTTTGGGGTCTCTTTTTTGCATGCTGCAGTTTCGTAGTTCCTGTTGTTTTTGGTGTCTGCCCTCAGTGAGTAAGTTTGCTTGAGTGGGTTGTGTAGGATTCCTGGTGTAGGGGACTGGTGCATGTCTTGTGGTGGGTGAGACTGTATCTTGTCTTTCTGGTGGGCAAGACCACGTCCAATGGTGTGATTTTTGGTGTCTGTGACCTAACTATGATTTTAGGCAGCCTCTCTGCTAGTGAGTGGGGTTGTGTTCCTGTCTTACTAGTTGTTTGGCATAGAGTGTCCAGCACTGTAACTTGCTGGTTGTTGAGTGGATCTGGGTCTTAGTGTTGAGATGGAGATCGCTGTGAAAACTTTCGCTTTTTTATATTACGTGGGGCTGGAAGTTCTCTGGTGGGCCAGTGTGCTGAACTCAGCTCTCCCACCTCAGAGGCTCAGGCCTGACACCCAGCCTGAGCACCAAGACCCTGTCAGCCACTTGGCTCAGAAGGAAAGGGAGAAAAAGGAAGAAAGAAAAAAAAATATTGTTATTAAAATAAAAAAATATTATTTTAAAAAAGTAATATAAAAGAAGAAAGAAAGAAGAGAACAAGCAAACCAAAAAACAAATCCATCAATGATAACAAGTGCTAAAATTTATGCAAAAAAAGAAAATATCCCAACAGACAGAACCCTAGGACAAATGGTAAAAGCAAGTCTATACAGACAAAATCACACAATGAAGCATGCACATACATAGTCACAAAAAGAGAAAAAGGAAAAAATATATATGCAAAAAAATGAAGAGAACAACCAAATCAATAAACAAATCTACCAATGATAATTAGCTCTAAATACTAACCTAAAATAAACATAAAACCAGAAACAAATTAGATGCAGAAAGCAAACCCCAGGTCTACAGTTGCTCCCAAAGTCCACCACCTCAATTTTTGGATGATTTGTTGTCTATTCAGGTGTTCCACAGATGCAGGGTACATGAGGGTGATTGTGGAGATTTAATCTGCTGCTCCTGAGGCTGCTGGGAGAGATTTCCCTTTCTCTTCTTTGTTTGCACAGCTCCTGCGGTTCAGCTTTGTATTTGGCCCCGCCTCTGCGCATAGGTTACCTGAGGGTGTCTGTTCCCCACCCAGCCAGGATGGGGTTAAAGTAGCAGCTTATTAGGGAGCTCTGGCTCACTCAGGCCAAGGGAGGGAGGGGTACAGAATGCAGCACAAGCCTGTGGCATCAGAGGCTTGTGGGACATGGCAACAGCCTGATGCATGCTGTGTGTTCCCCCAGGGAAGTTTTCTCTGGATCCCAGAACCCTGGCAGTGGCAGGCTGCCCAGGCTCCCTGAGGGGAAGTGTGGATAGTGACCTGTGCTTGCACATAGGTTTCTTGGTGGCTACAGCAGCAGCCTTAGCATTTCATGCCCATCTCTGGTGTCCGAGCTGATAGCCGTGGCTTGCGCCAATCTCTGGAGCTGGTTTAGGTGGTGCTCTGAATCCCTTCTCCTTGCTCATCCTGAAACAATGTTCCCTTGCATCTTAGGCAGTTCCAGACTTTTTCCCAGACACCCTCCTGGCTAGTTGTGGAGCACCAGCCCCCTTCACGTTGTGTTCACGCAGCCAACCCCAGTTCTCTCTCTGGGTTCTGATGTCCAAAGCCCAAGCCTCAGCTCCCAGCCCCACCCACCCTGGCTGGTGAGCAGACAAGCCTCTCAGGCTGGTGAGTGCTGGTCGGCACCGATCCTCTGTGTGGGACTCTCTCTGCCTTGCCCTCCGCACCCCTGTTGCTGTGTTCTCCTCCATGGCTCTGAAGCTTCCCCCCCCCCACCTCCCATCTCAGCTAGTGAAGGGACTTCCTAGTGTGTGGAAACTTTTCCTCCTTCAAGCTCCTTCACAGAGGTGCAGGTCCCATCCCTATTCTTTTGTATCTGCTTTTTCTTTTGCCCTACCCAGGTACCTTGGGAGTTCCTTGCCTTTTGGGAAGTCTGAGGTCTTTTGCCAGCATTCAGTTGGTGTTCTGTAGGAGTTGTTCCACAATGTAGATGTATTTTTGATGTATTTGTGGGAAGGAAGGTGATCTCCACATCTTACTCCTCTGCCATCTTTACAGTCCCTCCTATAATAGATTATTAAAGAGTTGTGAACATTTAAAAGGAGGTACAGTGACAGGGACTCTCCATTGGTTTCCTAAGAGCAGGTCATGTCACATAAAATCCAGCTTCTATCTTGCCAGTAACTAGACTAGTTGATGAGAGGGTTGCACTAGACAGAAGATATCAGGATTTCACCCTGGCACTTCAGATTTTCTTCAGTTTCCTTGCAGATAGAAGCAATGTGGAGTGGTAGAAAAGCATAAAATTTATGTTCAGACAATTTTGGGCTCATTAGTTCCAGTGCTCACTAACTACATGACTTCAAGCAAATGACTTCACTTTCTCCACCTTCACTTTATCATCTGTAAAATGAAGATAATAACTACTCTACAGGATTGTTGTGAAGATTAAATGAAGTCAATGCATGTAAAATGCCTGATAGAGGGCCTGACACCTAGTGGGTACTTGTTAATCTTAGTCTTCTCCCACCCCAATAAATAACTAAGCAGCCTTGTAAGATAGTGAGGTCTCTGTCACTAGATGTAACCCCAAATGTGCTAGATGATTTCCTGCCAGAAATAGTATGAGAGATTGATAGACCCATCTGATCCCTGAGATCATTTGGCCCAGTTACTAAATTCTCATCCAGTCTTAAGATTCTCTTAATTCCCAATAAGTTAAGCCAAAATTTCCCCATTTTGCACATTGGAAGTTGGGATTGCATGTACCACTTAGAACAGCTTGAAGAAATTGTAGCTTGTTTCAGAGTGTGCATGTATGTGTGTGAATATATATATGAAGATACTTTTTAAGTGACCATTATAGTAGGTGTGAAATGACACCAGTGGCTTCTAAGTATGTGATCCTTTCTTTAATTTTTGCCGCTTCCCTCTTTGTTTGTCACTTTTCTTTTGTAAAACCTGATAAGACTCTTTTTTCTCTTTCTTCTTGTCCTTTATGGTGTCCTTAATGTCTCTGCTCCCCTGAATCTTATTGCCCTGCTATTTTGGTTAATAATGTATTTTGTTATTTTCCTCCTGAGATGATTATATTGAACATTACTTTGTTGCTTTGGGGAATTTATCTCTTTTTTCATTTCTTCTCTTTCACTTTTTACTGAGGAAGAGAGGAGAGCCCCTTTTACCTCTCTTCAATCAATCATCCGCCAATATTCCTACAACACTGCAGTTGCCTCTAACAGCCTTTTCCCCATTTATCATCAATTGTGCCAGTCTGGACATGCTCTGTTGTCCCCTGTGTCATAGCTGCTCAGTATTTATGTCACTTTCACCATATACTGGGAGAATCAGAACTAAACAGAGTATAAAGATGCTGGAGAGAGGATTTCTTCCATTCATGGAACTTTCTGCATTTGGACCATTTCTTTGTGCACTAAAGGGCCAGACTTGGAGAATGAGCCATTCAGGACAACTCAGGAATGCAACAGTAGCATCAGTGACGGAATAGAGCAGAAAGAAGATTTCTGCTTTAAAACCAGGGGTTGTAAAACCAGGACACCTGAGTCCTAGACTTTGTCTCTTACTAATTTGTCTAACTTTGGGCCAGTTCTTTAACTCCTTATTTTTATCAGTGTCAAATCAGGCTGATGACAGAATTCATCTCAGGAGGCTTTGAGGAGAATCACCTGAAGTATTGGGAAGTAGTAAAGTATAATGTCAAGAGCATGGGTTCTAGGGCCAGACAAGAGGCCACCAATTTCCTTTTTCCCATCAGTTGTGTGACCTTGGATAAATTCTCTGTGCCTTTTATTATCCCCTCATTTGCAAAATGGGAACCATAATAGTATCTACATGGAAGGGAGGTTGTGAGGGGTAAATGAGACAGTACAGTTGCAGTGCCTGGCACACAGTAAACTTAATAAATATTAGCCATTGATTACTGTATATGCAGTGTTACTAATCATTCATTCAGCACATTTTTATCGGGAGGCAGTATACACAATGGTTAAAACAAGCACAGATTTTTAGAGCCAGATAGCCTAGTCTCAAAGCCCAGCAGTGCCATAAATGGTAGCTTTTATTCCTCAGCAGGTTTCTTAACTGCTCTATGTCCACAGTTCCTCATAAAATCGGGTTATACCAGAACCTAACTTGTAGGATTGTTGTGAGAATGATTTAAGTTAATAAATGCAAAGTGTAGCTGCCAATGGATGAACACATAAAGAAAATGTCATACACACACACACACACACACACACACACACACACACACACAATGTAATATTATTCAGCATTAAAAACTAAGGAAAGTCTGCCATATCCAACAACATGGATGAACCTGGAGGACACTATGCTAAATAAAATAAGACAGAGAAAGACAAATACCGTATTATCTCACTTATATATGGAATCTGAAACAGGCCAACTCATAAAGGTAGAGAGTAGAATGGTGGTTGCCATGGACTCATGGGGGTGGCAGAAATGGGGATATGTTGGGTAAAAAGGGTAAAAACTTTCGGTTATGTAGGACAAATAACTTCTGGAGAGCTAATGTACAAATGGTGACTATAGTTAGCAACACTGTATTGTATAATTGAAATTTGCTAAGAAAATAGATCTGAAGTGTTCTCATCACAAAAAAAAAGGTAACTATGTGAGATGATGGATATGTTAATTAGCTTGATTGTGGTGATCATTTCATAATGCATACATATATCAAAACATCACATATTACTCCTTAAATATATACAGTTTTGTCAATTATACCTCAGTAAAGCTGGGGGGAAATGCAAAGCATTTAGAATAATGTCTGGCACATAATATATGTTGGTTAAGTGTTCACTGTTGCCATTGTTGTTGTTATTATTTTGTTATTATTAAGTATGTACTGTAGATGCTGGAATACAATAATGATAAAGACAAATCCAGTCCCAGCACCATGTGCCTTCCCTAGTATCTGAGATAAAACCAGGTTGTCAGGCTAGGGGTGAGTAGCCAGGGCCCCCTCTAAAGAGCTAGGGAGAACCTTACTGACAAGCAAGTGAGGCAGTCTGCAGTCCTGAAGAGTTGCATTCTCCAGATTGTAGCATCTGTCATTTGTATAAAATGTCCTGCAGTGTTTTATTAAACCCCATGAATACCCAGTGAGGCCAAATTCAAACAGCTCCCAGCTGTTTCAGTCATGTAATGTGAGGGACAGGGGTGGGCTCCTTGTTGGGGCTATGGCTAGGGCCACGGCCAGGGCCAGAGTGCTTTGGCTGCAGACTGCCAAGGCCCTACTAGAGAAGCACTAGCTCCCTTAATCTCCTCCAACTTGGATGAGTGGAAAGGAAATGGAGGAAGGCTGCCATCCTATTAGAAACAATCCCATTTAGGCAGATAACTTGTGATGACCCAAATAGCATCTGTGATGAGCACCTATTCACCATGTCCCTTTGAAAGCACTCAGGCCACAATTAACAATTGGCATTTGGGCATTCTGGTCCCAGTAGTACCACAGGTAACTAGGGCTCAGGAGGGCTTTGCCCCCTTGTTATGTGTAGAAGCTGAGCAGAAAAACCTCTGAAACTTTATCAGCTGTCCTTCCCTGGATAACTCCTAAGTGAGGAAAGACCAAGGAAGGCTCAGTGCTGGGCACAGCCTGAATGGACAGAAAAAATTAAAAGCTGTAAAACAGAACTAATGCAAATTCACTAGTGTGGTAACTGAGTGCCAATTGTATAAGGGTCTTCATAGTCAGTGCTAGCATTCAAAAAAGGAAAACCATAGTAACTTGAGCTGGATGGTGCAATCAGGGAAGGCTGCTTTGAGGAAGAAGAATGTATGACTTTGATCTTGAAGGCTGGAAGGATTGAAATAGGAGGCTTCTTTGGGGGCAGAGAGGGGATGTTAGTGTGAACCTAAGTATAGATCTGTGATTTTGGTGAGTGAGTGGCAAACAGTATTTGCCATCCACCACTACCACCACCCCTACACTGAAAGGGTATATGGAATTTCCAGAGACAGTGGGGTAGCTATGTAAATTTTAAAATATTCAGAATTACTTTTGCTGTTTTTTTTTTCAGTCACAATATTTAACTTATTTTGAAAGTTTAAATGAATTAAAGGAGGCAGTGGGATTTTTAGATTTATCAAAAGGAGTTTTAAAGAGCTATGAAACACTGATCTAGAAGAAAGAAAGCTCAGCACCATGTTTATCAGACAAGGCTGGCCTCATGACCTGGAAACTGAATGTTTAGATTTGAGCTTTACAATTTTACAAGGTGAGAATGACTCTCCTAGTTTTATAGTTGAGGAAATCGAGGCTCAGTGAGGTTAATTCATTTGCCCAGTACAACACAGCTAGTTGGTTAAGCAGCTAGGATTCAAACTCAGAACTTCAGGCTCTAACTCATGTTATTTCCACCATTCCATGCTGCTTGGTGGCCTTAGCTACCCTTTCTGGTTGGATTTTCTGAACAGTGGATCATTCTTAATCATTCCTATCACATTTCTACACTTGGCTTTATGACTAATCTGATGCCTGAAAACTCACATTCAACGCTGGGGAGCCAGAAAGGGCAGGCAAAAGGAGAATTTTAATGACACATCCCTCTAGCCCTGCTCCCGTGCCACAAACATTGAATTCTTTCTCTTTCCTTATTATCGTTAAATACCTAAAGAAACAATAGGAGGTTCAGTTGATGCTTTAAATTTACCTCCAAGATCGTATACATTCTTTCCATTTTTGGAAACTAGTAAAGATTTTTAAGGCTAACAATGATTATGACGTTCCAA
Organism: Aethalodelphis obliquidens; assembly: GCF_003676395.1. Classification (NCBI taxonomy): domain Eukaryota; kingdom Metazoa; phylum Chordata; class Mammalia; order Artiodactyla; family Delphinidae; genus Aethalodelphis; species Aethalodelphis obliquidens. The sequence goes on from NW_020838063.1 coordinate 1,063,952, forward strand.
CTCAGAGGGAAAGGAAGCTGCAGGCTGAAGTTAGGAATAGAGGGAGGTTGAGCCTACCCATGTTCTAGCCAGGTGGACACCCACCTATTAGCTGTGTGGTCCAGGTCTGTGTGTATTTGTATTATGTATTGTAAGGCAGGTATCAAGACTTTACAAGATCAAAGTAGTTTACATTGATCCATTCTCCTCAGCTTGTTCTGCTTTTGTAGTTATATTAGCCTGACAGGGCCTACTTTTTATGCATATGTTTCACAAAGTGTTCCTGGGGATTATGGAAGTCAGCGCATGGGCGCCACCACATCCTTTTGGCAGGACTGAGCTTGTCCACTTTGAGCATGGTGAAAGGAATCCAGGCTCTGAAACAAGCTTGGAGCTACATTGTCCCACTCCATACAGCAGACCTCTCTCTCCTATAAACTTGATGCCAAGGTTACCCAACAGATCAGAACCCATCTGTACTCAAAAGCCTATTTATATGCATAATCACTATGAAAGGAAGAAGAACACCATGATTGTTATTTTTTGCAAAGCAATTTATCAACACCTGTATTTCCCAGCCTGGGGCTTTGAGATTGATAGAGCTATGCTGGGAATCCTTAAAGACAGCCTTCCCCAGCCCTACAGAAAAGTGGAGTTTACCATGCAGTGTGAAGAGTTAGGACTGGGAATGTGAGTGGCCAAAGGCAAATTCTTTGCAGGTAACCTGCAGCTGCGGACTGTGAGGCATGTCAGACAATTCAGTAAAATGGGAATAGTTTAACCAGACCATGTAATGGTAATAAAAATTAATGAACATTTCTGACTCTATCAGATAGTCTAGAAGGCCAAATATAAGCAGAGAGGAGGGAGAGTTGGCCAGAAAGGGCCCCTGCTACTAGTAGAAGACATCTGTCAGAGCAGGGCTCACTGGGGCCCTCCTTGGACAGACTCAGCCACATCACATGCAGCAGTAGGTGTGTTTTCAAGGGAAGCTGAGGGCAGTGCTGAGAGGAGGAGGGGCTGAAAGACCATTGTGAGACAGTTACTTATCAGACCTTACATTCCACAGACCCACAGGTCATTTCATCCACCTCTCTGTTTTTCTTTTTTTAACTTATGAAATTCTTGATATTCAAAAAGATATAAAAACAATATAATGAGCACTTACTATCCAACTTAAGAAATAAATCATTACAAATACAGTCTTTATCCTCTCCCTCTTTTCTTCCCTTCCTTTTCCTTCTTTCTCACTTGTCCCCATTCTCCTCTCTGTACTCTCTTGAATTTGGCATGTATCATTGTTGTATATTTTTACATAATTATTGTACATATGTATGTATGCCTAAACATTAGATGGCATTGTTTTGTATGTTTTTAAACCTTATATAAATGGAATAGATATAGATGAGATAAAGCTATATAGAAAAGAAACCAGGGGAATGATGAGCATGTGATTCAATATGGAGGTTGCCTTGGCGTCGTAGCTTTTGGAATGAGCAGTGGGTTCACCAAAAGTTAATACATCATTAAAAGTAAGTAAGTAAGTAAATAAATAGAGAAATCAGAGCACTATGCATTGAGTAATGATGAGTGTCTCATGGACTGAGAATTGGGATTCACTTCTGCGTACCCAAGAACAAAACAAAAATCATAACAGATAGGAAATATACTATTTGTATCCAACTACAACTTTTATTTTTCTCACAGAATAAGATTTGTGAGATTCATCCATGCCAATATATGAAGCTTTATATTCACTTTCCCCCCATTTCTCCTGCTAGACTAGGCCTTCTCCAAAACTCCCCAGAGTGCTAAATGTTCAACCTTCCCTAAGTAATCTTTCCTGGCCAGCAGCCTGTGGCCACCTAGCTACTATTATCACTCATCTCCCCTCTGATATGTAAGTCTCATTGGCTTGCTTGGATTCCTGAGTATACTGCACGCAACCAACCAATTCATTTCATACTTCTGGAAGGCTTGCAAATATTGTGAAAGAGGAAAAGCCCTTGCTAACTGTGCTTGTGTGACTTACTGCTTCCTACTTCCCATCAGCAGTCTTGCAAACACATACATGGATTGAGGCTGAGGTCTGAGACAAACCCTATGGATGTAAGCCAGAGGCTTTCTCTAAGAGCATCTAGTTAACCAACTATTAGTGTCATACACTAAGCTAACCTGCCCAAATTTAGACCAAACCACCCCTCATTGATACTCCAGAACAATGGCAACGTTAGCATCCTGCTACACCCATGTGCCGAGTCTCCTGGTACCCACTCTCCACATACCTTCAACAAAAAGCCTTCTCTTTCTTGCTACCTAGGACCTGATCCGGAGAGACATCCTGTACTACAAAGGCCGCATTGATATGGATAAATATGAGGTAGTTGACATTGAAGATGGCAGAGATGATGACTTCAATGTCAGCATGAAAAATGCCTTCAAGCTTCATAACAAGGAAACTGAGGAGATTCACCTATTCTTTGCCAAGAAGTTGGAGGAGAAGATACGCTGGCTCAGGGCTTTCAGAGAAGAGAGGAAAATGGTGCAGGAAGATGAAAAAATCGGTAAGTGACCTGAGAGGAGAAAGAAGAATATGGCTATGAAGAACATAGTGAGTTAAATTAGTTTTCATTTTTTCAGAGGCAGAGAAGATTTTTGTTGCAAACTAACCTAATCCACTTTGGTGGTCCCCTATTATTAGGTTATTTTTGGTAGATACCAATAGTTTCTATTAGTCAAGGTTAAGTGATAGAGGTTGGTCTCCCCTACATTCTCATTACTAGATAAGATTATTACACTGAAATAAAACCTCAGGCTCTATTCTCCCAAACATACAAAAATTTATTAGCAAACAAACAGAAAAGCAGTCATAGAGCCTGTTCTGCATTTTCAGTGAAGTCCCAACTCTGTCCTTAGATACATAACAAACAGCATCTTCTGTAAAAAGGTTAGGTTGGTCGAGGCAGATTTGGTAACATATAGGATTCAGCTAAGTTCCTAGTCAGAGTCTAGTGACAAAATCCTCTGACAAGGGCCAAAATATAGTACCCATTTTCAATCTTAAACTTCAGGCTTCCTTCTGAAGTGTATGTATAGGCTGTAGGGTTCACTGAATTCTTATACCTAGTTCTTGTGAGGGCTAAAGTGCCTGTAAGACTTTTGTGGCCAGGGCACATCTTGCACAGCATTCTTTTTTTATCAGTGAAAATTCATTTTTAACATGTATTAGGCTAATTAGGCCTCCTGCATTAAGGTGACTGAACTGCTCCTCTTGAGTGTATATTCCAGATTAGGGCATTTTAGATGTTAACTAAATGCCCCTAGAGTATAGATTAAAATTAATGTGCATGTGTATATCATGCACTCTTTATGAAAGTCTTTTAAAGTAAATTATAGAAAATATAACAGGGTCTAAAACCATGACCACTTGCACGATTTAGAATCATACTAAACTATACTCTTTGGCTTGAAATAAGTTGTTTTCCTTTCCAAAGGGAATATAGCTGGTAGAGATACTTTTTATGCTGCTTTCCAACTGTGGGATTTAGGCTTTAGCTTTGTGGTTTACAAAGTACTATCTGGTCTCTTACTCATGGTCCTGCCTTTCTGGCATAAAAATACCAAACAACCAGGCATTGAAAGTTCATGAGAAGACACTAGAATTTCTGGTTTTGACTCACTTATAAGGGAGGAGAATTATACCTTAAAACACCTGTATGTTCAAGTTGGTAGAAACTGCCTCTAGAAAAATGGGCCTACCATTTGAGCCCTGGTGCAAATGTATTCTCCTATCTGAAGTGTTAACGATTGAAATGGTCCAGAGGCAAGGAAGGATAATCAGAAAGACACTGCTTAGTCTTATCCTAGTCTTCTCAGGTTTAGGGTAGAGTGCATATTTATAATTCACTTTAAGTCCCATTGGAGTCAATTTGCTTTCAGTCTATGGGCACTGCTTTGGGACATAATGTGGAATCATTACAGAAATGCTACTGGCTGCTTCTCCCAATGGCAGGCGCCAGCAACTTCTGACCCTGTCTAGGTTGTTAGTGCTATTAGAGGAATTGCCTTAGTGTGCTTTTTGCAAACCCTAGATCAATTTGAAGATTCATACCATTCCCTCTGGTTCCCACACAATATAAAAGCTTCCAGAAATTACTTCCTGACAGCTTATGTTCATCTTTTTAAAAATATTAAGGTTTTTGGTCTGATTATAACAGTAAATCATTTTCATTGTAAGCAATTTTGGGGAAAGAAACACAAAAAATACAAGAAAAAAACTAAAAATCACACATGAACATACTACTCAGAGATAACTTTTGTAAACATTTTGATATATTTCCTTCCCATCTTTTTTTTTCTATGTGTCTGAAAACAACAACAACAAAAAAAAACTAGGGTGGCTGAATCTTTATATCTGTCTCCTTCAACTTCTGCCACTTCTTGATGGATAGATATAATTTTATGTCCTTATTTTTCACTAAAAATTATATCATTATCATTTCTCTAAATCATTTACTATTTTAATTATTATGTTTTATGGTTGTCATATGGATTTACCATAATTTTTTATGTTTTTTATTTTTTAATTATAAAATAAATACATGGTCATAATAAATGTTTAAACACATATGGAAATGTAATAAAGTTTAGCACTCTTTTTCCTTCTCTGTTGCTCCTAAGCTGTGTGAGATAATCAGTATTAATTAGGTGTGCCTCTTTCTGTACTAATCTTAAGCTCATATAAACATATATACACATAAGACTTTATTTTTATTTAGAAAAATTATATTATACTATACATTATATTATACATATTACTCTGTAACTTGCTTTTTCTTTAACTTGCTTTTTCAACTTGCTTATCTTTATACATATTACTCTGTAACTTGCTTTTTCAAACATAATTTATCATAAGTAACTCTCCAGTTGAAGAATACAGAATCTAATATAACTCATTGTATCAGTCAGGGTTCAACAAGAGAAGCATAACCAATAGGAGATGTATTATTATTAAGAGATTTATTATAAGGAATTGCCTTATGTGATTGTGAAGCCTGGCTAAGCAACTCCAGGCAGTCAGGAATCAAAGATCATGGGCAGGCTTGAACTCATGAGCATAGGCCAAAGCTGTCATCTATAGGGCTTGTAAGTCTGAAGCTGTGTGGCAAAATTTCTTCTCTTGGGGGAGACCTCAGCCTTTCTTGTTTTTTTTTTTTTTAAGTGGCAAAAACACTTACCATGAGCTCTATACTTTTCACAAATTTTTAAGGGCACAATATAGTAATGTTAGCCATAGGCTCATTGTTGTACAACAAGTCTCTAGGACTTATTCATATCTTGTGTAAATGGAACTTTATAGCTATAGAAAAGCAGCTTCCCATTTTCCCCTCCTTCCAGCCTCTAGAATCACCATTCTGCTCTCTGTATCTATGAGTTTGACTAGTTTAGATGCTTCATATTCATACAAATACAGGATTTGTCCTTCTGTGACGGCATTATTTTAATTAGCAAATGTCCTCCAGATTCATCCATGTTGTCACATATGGCAGAATTCCCTTCCTTTTTAGGGCTGAATAATATTCCTGTATGTGTGTGTGTGTGTGTGTGTGTGTGTGTGTGTGTGTGTGTGTATGTATACAAAAATACATACCACATTTTCTTTATCCCTTTATCCATCCTCAGACATTTAGATTGTTTCCATATCATGGCTATTGGGAATAATGCTGCAATGAAGCTAAGAGTACTGATATCTCTTCAAGATCCTGATTTCAGTTATTTTGGATATATACCAAGAAGTGGGTTACTGGATCATATGTTAGTTCTATTTTTAATTTTATGAGGAACCTCCATAATGTTTTCCATAATGACTAAATCATTTTAATTCCCGACAGTTTACTGTGGTTCCAGTTTCTCCACATTCCTGCCAATACTTATTATCTTTTGTTTCTTTGATAATAGCTCTGTAAACAGGAGTGAGGTGATATTTTATTATGGTTTAGATTTGCATTTCCCTGATGATTAGTGATGTCCTTTTTTATATACCTGTTGGCCATTTATATGACTTATTTGAGTACATGTCTATGCAAGTCCTTTGCCCATTATTTTTAATCAAGTTATTTGTTTTTTTGCTATTGAGTATAGAAGTATCTTATATATTTTGGAAATTAACCCCTTATCGGATATATAGTTTGCAAATATTTTCTCCCATTGCATAGATTGCATTTTTAATCTGTTGTTTCTTTCCTTTGCTGTGCTGAAACATTTTAGTTTGATGTAGTCCTATTTTTCTACTTTTGCTTTGTTGCCTATGCTTTTGGTATCATATCCAAGACATCATTGTCAAGATTTTTCCCTCTTTTCTTCTAGGAGTTTTACAGTTTCAAGTCATACATTTAAGTCTTCAGTGCACTTTGCATTGATTTTCATGTATGGTGTAAGGTAGAAGTTCAATTTCGTTCCTTTTCATGTGGATATCCACTTTTCACAGAACCATTTGTTGAGTAAACTATATTTTCCCCATTGTGTACTCTTGGCAGCCTTGTCAAAGATATGTTGACTGTATATGTGTGGGTTTCTTCTGGGCTCTCCCTCATGTTCAATTGGTCTATATGTCTGTCTTTATGCCAGCACCATACTGTTTTAATTACTGTAGCTTCATAGTATACTTTGAAACAGGAATTGTGATGCCTCCAGCTTTGTTCTTCTCCCTCAAGATTGCTTTAGCTATTATGGGTCTTTTGTGTTTCCACATGAATTCTAGGATTGATTTTTTTGTTTCTTTAAAAAATGCCATTGGGATTTTGATTGGATTGCATTGAATCTGTAGATGACTTTGGGTGTGAATGGGCATTTAACAACATTAAGCCTTCCACTACAAGAAAAGTAAACTGCAGACCAATATCCCTAACAAAATACATGGGAAAATCCTCAATAAAACACTAGTAAACAAAATTCAACAGTACAATAAAAGGATCATACACCATGACCAAGTGGGATTTATCCCTGGGATACAAGGATTGTTCAATATATATAAATCAATTAATGTGATACACCACACTAACAAAATGAAGGAAAAAAATCACACGATCATCTTTATAGAGGCAGAAAAATCATTTGACACAATTCAACACCCTTTTATGATAAAAACTATCAAGGTATAGAAGGAAATTACCTCAACATAATAAAGGCCATGTATGGAAGGCTCACAGTTAACATCATAGTTAATGGGGAGAAGCTGAAAGCTTTTTCTCTAAGATCAGGTACAAGAAGGATGCCCACTTTCAACACTTCTAGTCAAAATAGTAGTGGAAGTCCTAGCTAGAGCAATTAGGCTTAATTAATTAATTAATGCCTCCAAATCAGGAAGGAAGAAGTAAAATTATTCCTGTTTCCAGATAACATCATCTCATGTATAGAAAACCCTAAAGACTCCACCAAAAGCTCTTACATCTAATAAATGAATTCAGTAAATTAGTAGGATACAAAGTCAACACAAAAAAGAAGTTGTGTTTCTATACACTAACAACAACCTCTCTGAAAAAGAAATTAAGCAAACAATCCCATTTACAGTTGCATCAGAAAGAATATAATACTTAGGAATAAACTTAACCAAGGAGGTAAAAGACTGGTACATGGAAAACTACAAAATATTGCTGAAAGAAATTAAAGAAGACACAAATAAATAGGCATTCTGTGTTCATGGAACAGAAGACAATGTTGATAAAATATCCATTTTACTGAAAGCCATCTGTAGACTCAATATGATCCTATTAAAACTCCAATGACATTTTTTACAGAAATTGAAAAAAAGGACAATCCTAAAATTCATGAGGATCCACAATACACCCATGAGAGAGAAGAACAAAGCTGGAGGCATCACAATTCCTGATTCTAAATATATTACAAAGCTACAGTAATTAAAACAGTATGGTGCTGGCATAAAGACAGACATATAGACTAATGGAATAGGATAGGGAGCTCAGAAATAAACCTACATGTATATATTCAACATATCTTCAACAAGGGTCCCAAGAATACACAATTGGGAAAGGATAGTTTTTCAATGAATGGTGTTGTGAAAACTGGATATCCACATGCAAAAGAATGAAATTGAACTCCTACCTTATACCATACATGAAAATCAGTTCAAAGTGAACTGGAGGCTTAAACATATGATTGGAGACTGTAAAAATACTAGAAGAAAACATTGGAGAAATACTTCTTGACATTGTTCTTTGGCAATGATTTCTTGAATATGACACCAAAAACATGGACAGCAAAGCAAAAATAGACAAGTGGGACTACATACAACGAAAAAGCTTATGCACAGCAAAGGAAAGAAACAACAGAACAAAAAGACAACCTATTAAATGGGAGAAAATATTTGCAAACCATATATCTGATAATTTCCAAAATATATAAGGATCTCCTACAACTCAATTAGCCAAAAACCAAGTAACTCAATTAAAAAATTCACAAAGAACTTGCACAGACATCTTGGTTATTTCATTAATTACTTACTTTTTGCCATTCAATTTTTTTTTCTTCTGAAAGTTTCGTTAAGTCTATATACATTTTCTGTTGTAATCACTTATCTTTGACTCATTTTTTTTCTTTTCTTTGTGTTTTTGCTTTTGGTTGTGAAATATCTTTCCACTTTATACTATATTTTATTCAACCATTCTCCATTTAACAGCCTCTTAACTCATAATCTCACTTTTTTGCCCCTCTATACATTGAAATGCATTGTTGTAAGTCTTTGTCCAAGTTTCTGACCACTTTCCTTTTTTTGCTTTTCAAAACTTTTGATATATCTTGGCAAAATTACTCTTCCAGAAAATTTGTACTAATTTATACATTTAAGAAAGGTCTATGTTTCTCATAACAAAGTCATGTATTTTTTATGTTATAGGCTTTGAAATTTCTGAAAATCAGAAGAGGCAGGCTGCAATGACTGTGAGAAAAGTCCCGAAACAAAAAGGTAAAACTGCCTTTAACTACAAACTCCCTGACCTCACCCACTCTCGTTGTGAGACTGAGAAGCCATAGGCTATGTGCTTGCATATTCCTAGGCTTGTTTCCATGCTAAAGTTCACTTGGGGTGGTGGGAAATGACCAGATACCCAGGTGTCCCTGATGACAGTTGGCAAATGGTCTTAAAAGACTTAAGGTTTAGGAGTGAATAATTTAAGGCAGTCATGTCCAAAGATAGTGCATTGGGTACAGGTAAAAATAGAACCTCTGTTTCCTTTATTTTCACTTAAATAAAAGAAACTAAACTTTACTAACAATTTTGAAACAGTTGGACAATAGTAAATTTGTAGAATTTATTAATATGTATAAATATATTAGGGTTATGTGCATAACAATTCTTTCATTGGTTTGGGAGCATTTGTGAAATCAGGAACCCCAAATCAGAATGGACAACTTCAAACTGAACCTAGACAGAAGATTCAGATAGTTATTCTCTTTTTGAACCATAAAGTATTTAAAAAAGAAAAATACCTTGGGGATCAATCTGAATATGAAATGAAGCTTTATTTTCTCATTTTCCTGAACTAGAAAAAATTAAAATGCTTAATTAAACAAAAGCTAGGAACTATCCCTTCTTTTTTTCGAGAACCTATTCAGTACCAGTCATTCTATATAAGTTCCTTCATTTCATTTTTATGGTACCCCTGAAAAGGCAGGCATTATTAGCCCCATTTTCCAGATGAAGAAACTGAGGATCTTTGGGATAAAGTGACTCTGAACTTAAGTCAGCTTGACTCCAAGTCCTCTGATCTCTCCTCTCCATCTCAGGGTTCTGATGATCCTCCATGATGGGAAAACACAGCTCACTTTTTTGTCTTGCCTCAATTACTGACAGCTCTTTCTATTACTGACAGCCACTATCATTGTCCCCAGGGTAGGCAATCTTTTTTTTTTTAACATCTTTATTGGGGTATAATTGCTTTACAATGGTGTGTTAGTTTCTGCTTTATAACAAAGTGAATCAGTTATACATATACATATGTTCCCATATCTCTTCCCTCTTGCACCTCCCTCCCTCCCACCCTCCCTATCCCTCCAGACGGTCACAAAGCACCGAGCTGATCTCCCTGTGCTATGTGGCTGCTTCCCACTAGCTATCTACCTTACGTTTGGTAGTGTATATATGTCCATGCCTCTTTCTCGCTTTGTCACAGCTCACCCTTCCCCCTCCCCATATCCTCAAGTCCGTTCTCCAGTAAGTCTGTGTCTTTATTCCTGTCTTACCCCTAGGTTCTTCATGACATTTTTTTTCTTAAATTCCATATATATGTGTTAGCATATGGTATTTGTCTTTCTCTTTCTGACTTACTTCACTCTGTATGACAGACTCTAGGTCTATGCACCTCATTACAAATAGCTCAATTTCATTTCTTTTTATGGCTGAGTAATATTCCATTGTATATATGTGCCACATCTTCTTTATCCATTCATCTGATGATGGGCACTTAGGTTGTTTCCATCTCTGGGCTATTGTAAATAGAGCTGCAATGAACATTTTGGTACATGACTCTTAATGAGACTTCACTTTCCCTAGGTCCTCCCTTGTGCTCTTTTAAAGGGCTGTTTGGTTCAGAATGAGTCACCATATAAAATGATCAGATTCAAGTTGCCTGAAATTCTAGCAGCCACATAAAGCACCCTTAATTATTCCTAATGAGGTTCCTTTTCATTGAGGAGGCTGAGTGCCTGTGAAGATCTGATTTCCAGTTGAGGAGTGCACCTGGCTTGGGCCTCTGGCTAGACATGGCCTTCCTTCCAACTGTTTGTTGCTTCTTACTCTTGGGAGGCCCTCACTGGCACTTTCCCTCATCATGGAAATATGATTCACTTTAGATAGGGAATTAAAGGCAACCACTTCTAACTTCTTAGGCGTGAAAACATGATAATTTAGAAAGTAATCTGGAGTTCATAACAGTAAGTCTATGATCTATATGAATAGTAGAATCCTTTGAGAGAATGTGCTTCTTCCTTAGAGATATAAGCCCCAGCCACCTGGACAGTCCTCAGGTTACAAAGTGGTTACTGTCCTACTGGCCCACCTCTGTCTCCTGGAGGCTCTCACCTCCTGAGCTTCTCTCACTCTGAATTCCTCCACTGTCTCTACCACACTAACCTTCATGATGGGATGGTGTTCCTTTACTTCAGCCCAAGTTCCCTCAAGTCTATCTGAGACTGGCTTATCTTTTCACTGAGAAACCATAAAGCAGAGGAACATGCACAAAGCAACGAACTAGAAAACAATCCTACTCGCTCATACCAAACCTTTGTGTCAGGTTCCTTCTCTGCCTTGTCTCAAGGCTATCCCTTGCATGTCTTCTCTTGTCTCCCAATATTTAAACAATGGTTCACCTAAACAGCTTTCCATGTTTAATAGCAATCCTGAAGTCTTCAAAGAAACTTATCTAGTCTTAAACTTCACAGAATTCCTAAAAATTGATTCCCTTATTTCTATTTCGAGTTTTCAAGGCTCTCCTAGTCCAGGGCTGTGGTAACTGATATATTTTGAGACTCAAGGGCACTACACATGTAGAAGTGATTGTACAGCTTAGTAGTACAATAGTTTTATCATATACATAGGAAGAGCAAGAAGGGAGTTCTCTCAGATACCTGAGAAAGCCAGCTTTCTTAATCCTGCCAATAACTCCTTCCTGGAAGTGATGGGGAGCATTGTTGTTAGGATTTCTCTAGTTCAGATTTAATACAGATTCCAACACAATCTGTAATGCCATGGGACCTTATTAACTCAGTCTACTCTTCTAGAGAAGGGGAAGCCTGGCTGGAAGAAAAGCAGAGAGGACAGAGCCTAGCTCCAAGGGAGGCCTTTTCACTTTACATTTGCCTTTTTACACTGCATTGTTTTTAAGAATTGATATATAACTTCTTGAGAGTTGGTTGCTAATTCCTGGTTCATCAACCCATTTCAGTTTGTCATCATGGAGCTCCCTAGGGCCATGAGTACAGTCCCAATCTCCAGAGGCTTTAGGGCCAGCTCAAAATCAAATGAGTACCCCAGAATAACTAAAATAAACTTGAAATAGAATAAAGTTTGAATAATAAGTCTACCCTGATTTGAAAACTAATTATATAGCTACAATAACCAAGACAGTCTGGTGTTCGTAGAGGGATAGACATGTTAGATCAATGGAACAGAATAGAGAAACCAAAAACAGACCTACACAAATATGCCCAACTGATTTTTCACAAAGGTACAAAAGCAATTCAGTGGAGGAAGGATGCCTTTTAAACAAATGGCACTGAAGCAATTGGGCTTCCACAGGCCGAAAGTAAAAATAATCTCAACCTAATTTCACACCCTATAAAAATTAACTCAAAATAGATAATGAACTTAAATTTAAAGCTACAAAACTTTTAGAAAACAGTAGGAGAAGATCATCAGGATTTAGGTCTAGGCAAAGAAGTTCTTAGAACTGACACCAAAAGCTTGAACTATAAAATAAAAAATTGATAAAATTAACCTCATCAAAATAGAAAATTTTGCCCCATGAAAGACCATGTAAAGAGGATGAAAAAACAAGCTACAGGCTAGGGAATATATTTGCGAACCACGTATCTGACAAAACATTGGTATCTAGAATATATAAAGAACTCTCAAACCTCAATAGTAAGGGCTTCCCTGGTGGCACAGTCGTTGAGAATCTGCATGCCAATACAAGGGACACGGGTTTGAGCCCTGGTCTGGGAAGATCCCACATGTTGCGGAGCAACTAGGCCCATGAGCCACAACTACTGATCCTGTGCATCTGGAGCTTGTGCTCCACAAGAGAGGCCACGACAGTGAGAGGCCCATGCACCGTGATGAAGAGTGGCCCCCACTTGCCGCAACTAGAGAAAGTCCTTGCACAGAAACTAAGACCCAACACAGCCATAAATAAATAAATAAAATTTTAAAAACTCAATAGTAAAAACAAACAAACAAAACTACACACTTCAATTAGAAAATGGGCAAGACAGATAATTCACTGAAGAGGATATATGGATATCAGTTACACACATGAAAAGATGTTCAATATTATTAATCATTGGAAATATGTAAATTAAAACCACAATGAGATGTCATTACATATCTATTACAAAGGCTAAAATAGAAAAAAATTGTGAAAACACCAAATGTTGGCAAGGGTGCATGGAAACAGAATCATTCATACCTTGCTTGTGAGAATGTAAAACAGTACAGCCACTATTTTATGTAATAGTTTGGTAGTTTCTTAAGACATAAAACATACAACTACCAAATGACCCAGCAATGACACATCTGGGCATTTATCCCAGAGAAACAAAAACTTATTGTCACTTGAAAACTTCTAAACAAATACCCATAGCAGCTTTTTCATAATAGCCCAAACTAGAAACAATGTAGATGTCTTTCAATGGGTGTAATTAAGCAGATTCTGGTACATCTATACCATGGAATATAACACATCAATAAAAAGGAGCCAACTATTGGTACATAAACCAACTTGGGATAATTTCTAAGGATTCATGCTGATTGAGAAAAGCCAACATCCAAAGGTTACATATGGTATAACTCCATTTATATAACATTCTTCAGATGATATAATTTGGAAATAGGGAACATATTAGTGCTTGCCAGGGGTTAAGGAGGGAGTAGGGAAAGGAAAGAAGTGAGTGTGGTTATAAAAGAATAACACGAGTAATCCTTGTGATGATAGAAATGTTATGACTCTTGACTGTATCCTGTAACAATGTTAATATCCTAGCTGTAATATTGTAATATAGTTTTGCAAAATGCTATCATTGGAGAAATTGAGTAAAGGGTGCAAGGTATATCTCTATATTTTCTCTTACAACTGCATGTGAATCTACAATGATCTCAAAATAAAAAGCTTAATTTAAAAAATAAAATGAGCACTCCCCAAATTCCCTCCCTAATATCTACATATAATTGTTTGGCCTCTGGAACACTTGTATTTTTGACACTTACCACCTTTGAAAACTGACAACATCCTCAAAATGACAAAATAGTTTTCTACTGTCATCTCCCTAAAGAACACAGATTTTCACCAACAGATGAGAGTTTTTTTGTAAAAGTCTGGGAGTCCAGTGGAGAAGTTCCAGACCAAATAATCTATGATTGGATGTATAGATGAGGCCAGTCAATAAAAACTGGAGGAGGTGACAGCAACACAAGACTAGAAGGAATATGAAAAATCAAGGAAACAAGACATCATCAATGGAATGCAATAATTTCCAGAAGCTGACACACAAAGACCAGGAGATCTGTGATTTGCATGATAAACAATTCAAAATCATTGTTTTAAGGAAGCTCAATGAGCTACAATAGAAACAATTCAACAACATCAGGAAAACATCATGAACAAAATAAGAAATTTAACAGAGTAGAAATCATAAAAAGAACCAAACAAGTTATAGAGCTGAAGAATACAATGTATGAAATGAAAAATACAGTAGACAGCATCAATAGCAGACCTGATGAGCCAGCAGAAAGTATCTGTGAAGTCAAAGAAAGATCATTTGAAATTGACTAGTCAGAGTAGGAAAAAAAAAAAAAGAATCTAAAAGAGTGAAGTATGCCTGTGTGACTTATAGGATAAAATTAAGATTAACAATCTACAAAATATTGGAGTCCCAGAAGAAGAGAGGGAGAAAGGGGAAGAAAGATCATTTAAATAAATAATGACTAGGACTTCCCAATTCTGGGTAGATATTTGAATATCTAAGTTCATGTGGCTCACTGGTCTCCAAACAATTCAACCCAAAATGGTCTTCTCTAAGATACATTATAATAAAGCTGTCTAAAATCAAAGACAAAAAGAGAAGGTTAAGAGCAGCAAGAGAAAAAAACGAATCTCATATGCATGGGAACCTGCATAAGGCTATCAGATTTCTCAACAGAAACCTAGCAGGCAAGGAGAGAGTGGAATGATATATTCAAAGTACTGAAAGAAAATAACACCCAACCAAGAATGCTGTACCCAGAAAAGTTGTCTTCAGAAATAAAGGAGAGAAAAAGAATTTTCCAGACCAAAAAAAAAAAAAAAAAAAAAGCTGAAAGAGTTAATCACCACTAGATTTGTCTTACAATAAATGCTGAAGGTTCTTCAAGCTGAAATGAAAGTATGCTAATTAGTAACACGAAAACGTGAAGAAGAAAATATGACAGGGGCAGGAGACAAGATGGCAGAGTAGAAGGACTTGAGCTTATCTCCTCTCACAAAAACAACAAAATCAAAATTAACTGCTGAATAACCATCGACAAAAAAGACCCCAACCTACCAAAATATGCACTGTACACCCAAAGACAAAGAGGAAGCCACAACGAGATGGTAGGAGGGGTGCTTCTGCAATATAATCAAATCCTATACCCACCAACTGGGCAACCCACAAACTGGAAAATTAATATATCACAGAGGTTCTCCTACAGGAGTGAGAGTTCTGAGCCCCACATCAGTCTCCCCAGCCTGGGGGTCTGGCAATGGGAAGAGGAGCACACAAAACATTTGGCTTTGAAGGCCAGTGGGCTTGAGTCTAGGAGTTCCACAGGACTGGTGGAAACAGACTACACCCTTGGAGGGAGCACACAAGGTTTCACATGCACTGGTACCCAGGGCAAAGCAGTGACTCCATAGGATCCTGGGTCAGACCTACCTGCGGGCCTTGGAGAGTATCCTAGGGAGGCAGGGGTCGGCTGTGGGTCACTGTGGGGACAAGGACACTGGTGGTGGGGTCTCCAAGGAATATTGATCATCATGAGCTCTCCCAGAGGTCATCATATTGACACCAAGACCTGGACAACAGCCTGTAGGATTCAGCACTTGAATGCCTCAGACCAAACAATGAACATGGTGAGAACACAGACCCACCCATCAGCAGACAGGCTGCCTAAAGTTGTCCTGAGCCAACAACCACCTATAAACACACCATTTGCCTTGGCCTTACCCCCAGAGGGACAAGATCTAGCTCCACCCACCAGTGGGCAGACACCAGTCTCTCCCACCAGGAAGCCTGTATAAGCCACTGGTCCCACCTCACCCAGCAAGGTGCAGACACCAGAAGCAAGAAAAGCTACAATCCTGCAGTGTGAGGAATGGAGACCACAAAGACAGAAATCTAAACAAAATGAGATGGCAGAGAAATATGTTCCAGAGGAAAGAACAAGATAAAACCCCAGAAGAACAGCTAAGTGAAGTGGAGATAGGCAACCTATCTGGAAAAGAATCCAGAGTAATGAGAGTATAGATGATTCAAGATGTCAGGAAAAAAAATGGAGCACAGACCAATAGGATACAAGAAATGTTTAATAAAGCGCTAGAAGCTTAAAAGAACAAAGATTAAACAATACAATAACTGCAATGAAAAATGCACTAGAAGGAATCAATAGAAAAAGTGAGGCAGAAGAACAAATAAGTGAGCTGGAAGACAGATTGGGGGAAATTGCTGCTGCAAAACAGAATAAAGAAAAAAAGAATGAAAAGAAATGAGGACAGACTCAGAGACATCTGGGACAACATTAAATGCAAAAACATTTGCATTATAGGGGTCCCAGAAGGAGAAGAGAGAGAGAAATGTCCTGAGAAAATATTTAAAGAGATAATAGCCAAAAACTTCCCTTACATGGGAAAGGAAACACCCACTCAAGACCAGGAAGTGCAGAGAGTCCCATACAGGATAAACCCAAGGAGGGACATACTGAGGCACATATTAATAAAATTGACAAAAAAGGCAGAGAAAATATTAAAAGCAACAAAGGAAAAGCAACAAATAACACACAAGGGAATTTCCATAAAGTTATCAGCTGATTGTTCAACAATAGCTCTGCAGCCCCAAAGGGAGTGGCACGATATATCTAAAGCCATGAAAGGGAAAAAACACAACCAAGAATACTCTACCAAGCAAAGCTCTCATACAGATTCCATGGTAAAACAAATGCTTTACAAAAAAAAGCTAAGAAAATTCACCACCACCAAACCAGCTGTACAACAAATGCTAAGGGGAATTCTCTAGATGGAAAAGAAAAGACCACAACTAGAAACAAGAAAATTATGAATGGGAAAGTGCAACAGTAAAGGCAAACATACAGTAAAGGTAGGCAAGCATCCACACAAAATATGATAACAAAAACAGCAATAGTGAGAAGAGGAGCATACAAATGCAGGATATTGGAAATCCATTTAAAATTAAGAGACCAGCAACTTTAAAAAACCTTGTATATATGTAGTCTGCTATATCAAAACCTCATGGTAAGCGGAAAGCAAAAATCTAGAACAGATACAAACACACAAAAAAAGAAAAAACAATCCAAACACAACAATAAACATAGTCATCAAATCACAAGAGAAGAGAACAAAAAGGGAAGGGAAGAAAAAAGGACTACAGAAACTAATCCAAAACAATTAACAAAATAGCAATAAGAACATACAGATCAGTAATTATCTTAAATGTAAATGGATTAAATCCTCAAACAAAAAGCCATAGACTGGCATAATTGATTTAAAAAAGAAAAAGAAGACGTGGTATATATATGCAATGGAATATTACTCAGCCGTAAAAAGGAACAAAATTGGGTCATTTGTAGAGACATGGATGGACCTAGAGACTGTCATACAGAGTGAAGTATGTCAGAAAGAGAAAAACAAATATCATATATTAACACATATATGTGGAATCTAGAAAAATAGTACAGATGAACCAGTTTGCAAGGCAGAAATAGAGACATAGGTGTAGAGAACAAATGTATGGACACCAAGGGGGAATGGGGGTTGCATGAATTGGGAGAATGGGATTGACATATATACACTAATATGTATAAAATAGAAAACTATCAAGAACCTGTTGTATAACAAAGGGAACTCCACTTCTCTGTGCAGTAGAAACTAACATGACATTGTAAAACAACTATATCCAAATTAAAAAAAAAAAGACACATATATGCTGTCTACAAGAGACCCACATGAAATCTAGAGACACATACAGACTGAAAATGAGGGGATGGAAAAAGGTATTCCATGCAAATGGAAATCAAAAGAAAGCTGGAGTAGTGATACTCATATCAGACAAAATAGACTTTAAAATAAAGATTGTTACAAGAGACAAAAAGGATACCACATAATGAGCAAAGCATCAATCCAAGAAGAAGATATAACAATTGTAAATATTTATGCACCCAACATAGGAGCACCTCAATATATAAGGCAAATTCTTACAGCCATAAAATGAGAAATTGACAGTAACACAATAATATCGGGGCAATTTAACACCCCATTTTCATCAATGGACAGATCATTCAGACAGAAAATCAATAAGGAAACAAAAGCTTAAATGACACATTAGACAAATGGACTTAACTGATATTTATAGAATATTCCATTTAAAAGGAGAAGATGCACATTCTTCTCAAGTGCACATAGAACATTTTCCAGGACAGATAACATGGTGTACCATACAGTAAGCCTCATTATATTTAAGAAAATTGAAATTATATCAAGCCCGCACTCCAACTGCAATGTTGAGATTAGGAATCAACTACATGAAAAAAAAACTGCAAAAAGCAGAAACATGTGGAGGCTAACTATATGTTACTGAACAACAAATGGATCACTGAAGAAATCAAAGAGGAAATTCAAAACTACCTAGAGACAGACGAAAATGAAAACACGATGATCCAAAACGTATGGGATGCAGCAAAAGCAGTTCTAAGAGTGAAGTTTGTAGCAATGCAGTCTTACCTTAGGAACCAAGAAAAATCACAAATAAACAACAAAAATTTACACCGTAAGCAACTAGAGAAATAAGAACAAACAAAATGCAAAGTTAGTACAAGGAAAGAAATCATAAACATCAGAACAGAAACAAATGCAATAGAGATGATGAAAACAAGAGAAAAGACAGTGAAACTAAAAGCTGGTTCTTTGAAAAGATAAACAACATTGATAAACTTTAAGCCAGCCCCATCAAGAAAAAAAGGGATAGGGCTCAGATCACTAAAATTAGATATGAAAAAGAAGTTACTTTGGACAACACAGAAATACAAAGGATCATAAGAGACTACTACAGGCAACTATATGCCAATAAAATGGACAACCTAGAAGAAATGGACAAATCCTTAGAAAGGTAAAACCTCCCAAGACTGAACCAGGAAGAAATAGAAAATATGAATAGAGCAATCACAAGTACTGAAATTGAAACTTATTTTTAAAAATTCAGGGCTTCCCTGGTGGCACAGTGGTTGAGAGTCCGCCTGCCAATGCAGGGAAACGAGTTCGTGCCCTGGTCCGGGAGGATCCCACATGCTGCGGAGCGGCTGGGCCTGTGAGCCATGGCCGCTGAACCTGTGCATCTGGAGCCTGTGCGCTGCAACAGGAGAGGCCACAACAGTGAGAGGCCCGCGTACTGAAAAAAAAAAAAAAAAAACTTCACACAAAAGTCCAACATCAGATGGCTTCACAGGCAAATTCTGTCAAACATTTAGAGAAGAGTTAACACCTATCCTTCTCAAACTCTTCCAAAATATAGCAAGGGGGGACACTCCCTAACTCATTCTACGAGGCCACCATCACCCTAATACCAAAACCAGATGCAGATACCACAAAAAAATAAAATTATAGGCCAATATCACTGAAGAACATAGATGGAAAAATCCTCAACAAAATACTAGCAAAACAAATCCAACAATATGTTAAAAGGATCAACCACTACAATCAAGTGGGATTTATCCCAGGGATACAAGGATTTTTCATTATCCCCAAATTAGTCACTGTGATATACCACATTAACAAATTAAAAAGTATAAAAAAATATGATTATCTCAATAGATGCAGAAAGGCTTTTTACAATTCCAACACCCATTTATGATAAAAGTTGTCCAGAAAGTGGTCATAAATGGAACCTACCTCAACATAATAAAGGCCATATACAACAAACCCACAGCTAACATCACACTCAATGGTAAAAGCTGAAAGCATTTCCTCTAAGATCAGGAACAAGAAAAGGATGTCCACTCTCACCACTTTTATTCAAGTTCTGGGAGTCCTAGCCACAGCAACCAGAGAAGAAAAAGAAATGAGCAGGATCTAAACTGGAAAAGAAGTAAAACTGTCACTGTTTTCAGATGACGTGGTACTATACATTGATGATTCTGAAGACATTACCAGAAAACTACTAGAGCATATCAATGAATTTAATAAAGTTGCAGGATACAAAATTAACACTCAGAAATCACTTGTATTTGTGTACACTAACAGCAAAAATCAGAAAGAAAATAAGGAAACAATCCCATTTACCATCTCATCAAAAAGAATAAAATACCTAGGAATAAACCTACCTAACGAGACAAAAGACCTGTACTCTGAAAACTATAAGACTCTGATGAAAGAAATTGAAGGTAACACAGATGGAAAGATATACCATGTTCTTGGTTTGGAAGAATCAATATTGTCAAAATGACTATACTACCCAAGGCAATCTACAGATTCAATGCAATCCCTATTAATTTACCAATAACATTTTTCACAGAACTAGAACAATTTTTTTTAATTTATATGGAAACAAAAGGCTCTGTATAGCCAAAGTAATCCTGAGAAAGAAAAATGGAGCTGGAGGTATCAGGCTCCCTGACTTCAGACTATACTACAAAACTAAAGTTATCAAAAAGACCTACTGTATAGCTCAGGGAAATCTGATCAATACTCTGTAATAATCTAAATGGGAAATGAATCTGCAAAAGGATATATACATCTGTGTGTATAACTGAATCACTCTGCTGTACACCGGAAACTAACACAAAATTGTTAATCAACTCCGATATAAAACAAAAATTTAAAAAATCATTTCCAAAAATGTATGGTAGTGGCACAAAAACAGAAATATAGATCAGTGGAACAGAATAGAAAGCCCAGAAATAAACCCATGCACCTATGGTCAATTAATCTACGACAAAGGAGGCAAGGAAATACAGTGGACAAAAGACAGTCTCTTCAATGAATGGTGCTGGGGAAACTGGACAGCTACATGTACAAGAATAAAACTAGAACATTCTCTAACACCACACACAAAAATAAACTCAAAGTGGATTAATGACCTAAATGTAAGACCAGATACTATAAAACTCTTTGAGGAAAACATAGGCACAACATTCTTTGACATAAGTTTCAGCAATATCTTTTTGGATCCACCTCCTAGAGTACTGAAAATAAAAACAAAAATAAACAAATGGGACCTAATTAAACTTACAAGCTTTTGCACAGCAAGGAAAACCATAAAAAAAAAGACAACCCACAGAATGGTAGAAAATATTTGCAAATGAAGCAACTGACAAGGGAATAAACTCCAAATATACAAACAGCTCATGCAGCTCACTATCAAAAAAAAATAAACAAACAAACAACCCAATCAAAAAGTGGGCAGAAGATCTAATAGACATCCCTCCAAAGAAGACATATAGATGGCCAAAATCACATGAAAAGATGCTCAACATTGCTAATTATTAGAGAAATGCAAATCAAAACTACAATGAGGTATTACCACAGACCGGTCAGAATGGCCATCATCATAAAGTCTGCAAACAAATGCTGGAGAGGGTGTGGAGTAAAGGGAACCCTCCCACACTGTTGGTGGGAATGTAAATTGGTACAGCCACTATGGAGAACAGTATGGAAGTTCTTTAAAAAACTAAAAATAGAGCTACCATATGATCCAGCAATCCTTCTCCTAGGCATATATCCAGAGAAAACCATAAATCAAAAAGATACATGAAGCACCGAGCTGATCTCCCTGTGCTATTCAGCTGCTTCCCACTAGCTATCTATTTTACATTTGTTAGTAGAGAGGTGGGGGGGGGGGGGGAGATGCAAGAGGGAGGAGAGATGGGAATATATGTTTACGTATAGCTGATTCACTTTGTTATAAAGCTGAAATTAACACACCATTGTAAAGTAATTATACTCCAATAAATATGTTAAAAAAATAAAAAAGAAACATTCACCCCAATGTTCATCGCAGTGCTATTTACAATAGCCAGGACATGGAAGGAACCTAAATGTTCATCAATGGATGAATGGATAAAGATGTGGTACATATATACAATGGGATATTACTCAGCCATAAAAAAGAACAAAATAATGCTATTTGAAGCTACATGGATGGACCTAGTGATTGTCATACTGAGTGAAGTAAGTCAGACAGAGTAAGTCATATATCATATGGTATTGATTATATGTGTAATCTAAAAAATGGTACAAATGAACTTATTTACAAAACAAAAATAGAGTCACAGATATAGAAAACAAACTTATGGTTACCAAAGTGGAAAGGGAGAGAGAGATAAATTGGGAGATTGGGACTGACATATACACACTACTATATATAAAATAAATAACTAATAAGAACCTACTGTATAGTACAGGGAACTCTGCTCAATACTCTGTAATGACCTTTATGGGAAAAGAATCTAAAAAAGAGCAGATATATGTATATGTTTAACTGATTCACTTTGCTATACAACAGAAACTAACACAATATTGTAAATCAACTATATTCCAATAAAAGTGAAGTAAGTCAGAAAGAGAAAGACAAATACCGTATGCTAACACATATATATGGAATTTAAGGGAAAAAAAATGTGAAGAACCTAGGGGTAAGACAGGAATAAAGACACAGACCTACTAGAGAATGGACTTGAGGATATGGGGAGGGGGAAGGGTAAGCTGTGACAAAGTGAGAGAGTGGCATGGACATATATACACTACCAAATGTAAAATAGCTAGTGGGAAGCAGCCGCATAGCACAGGGAGATCAGCTTGGTGCTTTGTGACCACCTAGAGGGGTGGGATAGGGAGGATGGGAGAGAGGGAGACACAAGAGGGAAGAGATATGGGAACATATGTGTATGTATAACTGATTCACTTTGTTATTAAAGCAGAAACTAACACACCATTGTAAAGCGATTATACTCCAATAAAGATGTAAAAAAAAAAAAATAAGCCAAAGACCTAAGTAGACATTTTTCAAAGAAAATATTCCAACAGCCAACAGGTACACGAAAAGTACCTCAGCATCATTCATCATCAGGAAATGCAAATCAAAACCACTATGAGATATTACCTCACACCTTTCAGAAAGGCTGTTATCAAAAGACAAGTGCTGGGAAGGATGTAGAGAAAGGAGACCCTTTTATACTGTTGGTGGGAGTGTAAGTTGGTACAGCTGCTATGGAAAACAGTATGGAGGTTCATTAAAAAATTAAAAATAGAGCTACCGTATAATTCAATTCCAGTTCTGGGTATATATCTAAAGAAAACAAATAACTATCTTGAAGAGCTATCTGTACCCCATATTTGTTACTGCATTATTCATAATAGCCAAGACATAGAAACAACCTAAGTGTCCTTTGACAGATAAATAGATAAAATAAATATATACAAACACACACAATGGAATATTATTCAGCTGTAGAAAGAGGGAAATCTTGTCTTTTCCACATTGTGGACTAACCTGGAAGGTGTTATGCTAAATGAAATAATTCAGACAAAGAAAGACAAATACTGTATGATATCACTCATATGGGGAATCTAATAAAACTGAATTTGTAGAAACAGAGAAGAGATTGATGTTTGCCACATGCAAGGGGTTTTGGGTTGGGGAAATAGGTGAATGTGGTCAAAAGGTAGAGTTTCAGTTATAAAATAAATGAGGTTGAGGAAGTAACATACGGCATGAAGACTAAAGTTAACAAAACTGTATTGTATATTTGAAAGTTGCTAAGAGAGTAGATTGTAAAAGTTCTCATCAAAAGAAAAAACGTGTAACTATGTGAAGTGATGGATGTTAAGTGACCTTAATGTGCTTATCTTTTTGCAGTATATACATATATCAAATCATTATGTTGTACACCTTAATCTTATACAATGTAATATGTCTATTATTGTCTCAAATTAGGGAAAAATACAAAATCTGAGCAGACAAATAACAAGTGAGAAGGTTGAATCAGTAGTCAAACCTCCCAACAAAGGAAAGCCCAGGAACAGATAGATGGTTTCACTGGTGAATTACATGAAACATTTTAAAAAGAATTAACAACAGTCCTTCTCAAACTAGTCAAAAACCTAAAAGGAACACTCTCAAACTCATTTTATGAAGCTAGCATTTCCCCAATACCAAAGCTGGATAAAGATATTACTAGATATCCTTGATGAATATAGATGTAAAAATTCTCAACAAAATACTAGCAAACCAAATTCAACAGCACATAAAAGGATCATGCATCATCATCAAGTGGGATTCATCTCTAGGATGCAGGCATGGTCTACATATGCAAATCAATAAATGTGACACACCACATTTATAGAATGAAAGATAAAAATCACATGATCACCTCAATAGATGCAGAAAAAGCATTTTACAAAATTCAACATCTTTCGTGATAAAAATTCTCAATAAATTGGGTATACAAAGAACATATCTCAATATAATCAATGCCTTTTATGACAAGCTCACCGCTAATAACAATACTCAGAGGTGAAAGTTTGAAAGCTTTTCCTCTAAGTTCAGGAATAAGACAAGGATTCCAAACCTCACCACTCCTATTCAGCATAGCTCTTGAAGTCCTAGCCAGAGCAGTCAGGCAATAAAAAGCAATTAAAGTCAGAAAGTGAGAAGTCAAATTGTCTCTGTTTACAGATGATATGATTTCATACATAGAAAACTCTAAAGACTATCCCAAGAAATAATAATATTAGAATAATAAAGGAATTCAGTAATGTTTCAGGATACAAAATCAGTGTACAGAAATCAGTTGTGTTTCACTAACAGCAAACATCCAAAGGAGAAATTAAGGACATGATCCCCTTTGCAATAGCACAAAATAGTAAAGTACTTAGGAATAGGTTTAGCCAAGAAGGTTAAAGATCTGCACATTGAAATCTAGTAGACATTTATGAAAGAAATTGAAGAAGACACAAATAAATGGAAAGATATTCCATATTCATGGATGATAAGAATTAATATTGTGAAAATGTCCTTACTATATAAAGCCATCTGTATACTTGCTGTAATCCTTATCTCAAATTCCATGGCATTTTTCATAGAAGGAGACAAAACACTCCTAAAATTCATATGGAACCACAAAAGACCCCAATTTACCAAAGCAGTTCTGTTAAAGAAGAACAAAGCTGGGGCAATCATGCATCCCAATTTCAAACTATATTACAAAGCTATAATAATCACAAAAGTATGGTACTAGCATAAAAAACAGCATATAGATCAATGGAACAGAATCAAGAGCCCAATTATAAACCCACACTTATGGTCAACTAATATTTGTCAGGAGGCCAAGAATATTTAGTGGGGGAAAGATAGTCTCTTTTATTAATGGTATTGGGAAAATTGAATGTTTACATGCAAAGGACTGTATTGGACTCCTATATAACACCACTCACAAAAATTAACTCAAAACTGATTAAAGACTTAAGTGTAAGACCCACATCTATAAAATTCCTAGAAGAAAACAGGGTTTTCCCTGTTTTCCCTGTACTCCTCAACATTGATCTTGGCAATGAGTTTTTGAATATGACACCTAAATCAAAAATGAGCAAGTGGGACTACATCAAACTAGAAAGCTTCTGCATAGCAAAAGACAATCAACAAAATGAAAAGGCTACCTATGCAATGGGAGAAACTTTTTTATAAACCATACACCCAAAAAAGACACACACACACGCACACACACACATACACACTGTGGAATACTATTCAACCATAAAAAGAAGGAAATCCTGCCATTTATGGAAATATGGATGGTCTTTAGGGAGTTATGCTGTGTGAAATGTCAGACAGAAAAATACAAATACAATATGTCATTTATATAAGCAATCTGAAAAAGGCAAAATTATAGAAGCAGAAAGTAGGTTGCCAGGGGTTGGGGTTGGGGAAAGTGGGGTGATGTTGGTCAAAGGGCACAAGCTTCTAGTTATATGATGAATTAGTTTTGGAGATATAATGTACAGTATGGTTAATGTAGTTAACAATACGCTATTGTATACTTAAGGTAATTGTGTGAGGTGATGGATGTGCTAACTAACCTTATTGTGGTAATTATTTCACAATATATATGTATAATGAATTATCACATTGCATACCTTAAACTTACACAACATTGTATGTCAGTTACATCTCAATAAAGCTGGAAAACAATAACAAGAACAAAAACAAAACAACAAAATACTGGCTTTTAGAAAAGAAGTGGTTCCTTCCCACTGAAGTGTGAATGTCTTAATATGTTATATGATGGCTTAATATGATACTACTTCCAGGGTAATGGGATCAAGTCATCAAACAAAGGCAAACAGAGAAACTATAATGTTGAAATTTCAGACACTGACCAGCAGATGAGAAAGGTATTTGGGAGCAGCAGAGAGATCACCCTTGCATTCTGAATCATATGCTGTGTTCCTCAGCCTATTCTGTTCTGAATAGAGATAAGGATTAAAAGTGGGCACTAGGTGCTTTGAGAATCCCCTTACTACTTAATTTATACCATTTCCCTTTGATCTCCCGTCTACTCTAGGTGTCACCTCTGCTCGCTCAGTTCCTCCTTCCTACCCACCACCGCAGGACCCGTTAAACCAGGGCCAGTACCTGGTCCCTGATGGCATCGCTCAGTCGCAGGTCTTTGAGTTCACCGAACCCAAGCGCAGCCAGTCACCATTCTGGCAAAACTTCAGCAGGTTAACCCCCTTCAAAAAATAATACCAACAGGGAGGCAGATAATTTTAAAATAAAGTAAATAAAATTATATTTATAGATGGACCTTTTTTCGGAGAAGCACTGTTGAAATTTATATATATATATATATATATATATATATATATATATATATACACACACACACA
>NW_020838063.1:1090945-1135945 GCF_003676395.1 Aethalodelphis obliquidens
ACACACACACACACACACACATACACACACACGCATACACAGACGCACACAGGACCTTGAGTGTACACACACACACACACATACACACACACACACACATACACACACACACACACACACACACACACACACACACACACACACACGCACGCAGAAGGACCAAAAATGTTTTCTGTTGTTTTGGGGAAGTAAAATGTGTAGTTGGTAGGAAGAAGTACCAATGAATTCCAAACACATGATCCCTTCTTAAAATGTTTTCCATTCTTACCCTGTCCCCCTCCCCTTTACTTTCAGAAAATGACATTTCTATTTGTTCCTTTTCTTGTTGAGATAATCTTTTTGCTCTCCTGTGAGTGATTCATTGACTTGTCATTATTAACATAGATGTGTTTGTATTGTTTTTTAGTTACCTGATGATACTGATGCTGATGACTTTTGAATTTAATTTGATGTGGTGGAGTTTGGGAGTTTTGAATTTCTTTTTTTCCTTTTCCTTTTCACTGGGTAAAGGGAGGATCCCCTTCCTCCACTCCCTCAACTGATCATCTGCAAATTATTTCTGCAGCCCTGCAGTTGCCCCAAATAGCCTTTTCCCTGCATCTTCTGTCCTCAGTCATGCCAGTCTGGACATGCTCTGTTGTGCCCTGTGACATAAGTGCTCAATATTTCTATTGCTTTCACTGTGTTTTAGGTGTTGTAGAGGGATCGAAACTAAACAGAAGCAAGGGAATGTCAGAGTAATGATGCTGGAGAAGACTTCTGTTCAGGGAGCATTCTGCATTTGGGCTATTTCTTCTGCTAGCACTGGGGATTCCCATGTTGCAGCACTGCTGGGTCATGCCAGTTTTGTATCTGGGGTTTTGGGGTCAGTTTTTCTCTTCTTCATGCCACTTTGGTTATGGTGTTTCTTCTAGGCTTGTCCCTCCCCTAAACTAAAAAATCTGAACTAGAAGTAAAGAGGCTGAGACTCTGCCTCCTGGAGGAGGGATTCAACTGCCTCCAGTACCAAGCAGGTTTAGAGTAGGACTCCCCACTGCAATCGGGGACCTTGTTGTACCTGCTCCCCATTGGCAGATTGTTTAGGCAGCATTGCTGGAATCTGTGAGAGGTCAAGACAGAGCCCACCTCACCAAGATCATCAACTGTATTCAAATTATTGACCTGGACAGAATCAAAGGCTGATAGTAACCTCTTATAAGAAAGAACAAAGATGGGCATGAAAGAGACAACCTCAGCCCAAGATATGTACTTACAGTTCCTAACTTATGTGAAACTTCCCCCATTGTTAGCCGATTGCATGGATAATCTTCCATGGCTCCTTCCTTCCCCTCTTCCTGTCTTCCTTCTTTCTCCTGCTCTCCCCTGCACAGGAGGGTTGCTGGTATGGGCATAGTTAAAGCACTTCTAGCACTCAAAGACTGCCCTGTTTCCAACATTCTCCCATCCCACAACATTTGAAGTAAGCAAGCGGGGAGCCTAGGGGACTTTTCCCTGTGGAGAAAGGATCTGAGGCAGAGATGCTACCCTCAGGCTCATTTTTGGTAGGCTTTACACTTAGGAAAAACTAACTTTCCACACAAAGAGACAGACTCCCTATGAGTACTCCCTATTCCTCCTCTCCACATAGCCCCTCAGATAGATAGACCTTGAACAGCAAGGAGAATGGAGTACAAAGGAGTAAGAATGGGCCCTACTATGGAGAGCCATTCTAGTGAGGAATCTGGAGATTTTGAGTCTATCCTGGACCCTGTGGGAGAAGACTTAATCATGAAAGGACTCATGGCTGCCTGGGACACAGCATAGCTGGCTTGATTGCTGCTCTTACGCCTCCTGACCCAGACCAGGCCCTGCCCAGCCTGGGAATTTTTCTTCTATGGGAATCAAATTACAAGCTGTTTAAGCTCCCATTCCACCACACCCAAATGAGACTTGAGGAGTTAGCCAAGGATAAGTGTGAGCTGGGCAGAAGGCCAGGGCTCGGGACTGGCCACAACTGCTCAGCACCTGACCCAGCTACTTAAGCCCACTTGACAAGGAGCCTGGTACCCAGTGCCTAAGCTAAAGTGGCTTCCCTGGCAAACAGAATGTCTGGCTGTGTAGGCCTCCCTTGAGTGTACATTATTTTCCTACTTTCAATTCCTTCTCACTAGGCTTGGCCTTGACTTGTTTCTCCAGGGCCTGGGGGCACACCAAGTGGGGATGCATGGACAGGTCCCTGGACCTACAACTTCTCTTGGCCAAGCTCACTCACACTCCCACTTCCTGCTCCCCTGGGGCTGTGCCCAGAGCTCCAGAATCAGGGATTATCACCTCTTTCCACCCACCTCTCATCCACCCAACCCACTGGCCTCATCAGATGCCAATAATTTATGAAAACAACAAGAAATCTGTTCACCATTGCTTGGAATATTCCCCCAGTCTATGGCAGAAAAGCAGACCGGTGGCCAACAGCCCCAAGGGGAACCCCATTACCTGGGCTTAGGATCCAAGCCTATTCTGTGTTCCCATAGCGATGCTATCCACAAGAACTCTGTAAATCTCTGTTTCTGCATGGCCCAGAGATCCCCTTTCCTCAACTCAATGAGACCTGGATTTGCTCAAAAAGGCTTTGCTAATATATTCTATGGGCCCTCTTGTGGGATGGTCCTAACCCAGAAATCCACCTCCTCTTTCTCTTTCTCCCTCTTGTCCCTTCTATGTGTATATCTCTAAAGGATTTATAAGGACAGCAACAAGAGAGTTCTAACAATTCTAGTGTGAAGCCAAATAGTGATTTTTAGTGTTTTGGGATGGGGTGGGCTGGGGTGGATGGATGGGCAACAGTGATTTTGATTACCCCTGCTGCTCTGCACTTGCCAGTTTATTATTTCATTTCTTCTATCTGACTGTTTGACCCTGTCAAACAAGTGTCAAAGTTGTGTGTTTAAAAAAAAATGTTTAACAAAAATATGATGTTGTAATGACACAAAGCCTTATGAAAATATTTATGGAGTTCAATAAAAGAAGTAAAAAGACACCTCCAGGCATAGCTCTCATGCCATTTTGTGTGTGTGTTTGTGTATGTGTTTTACCAATTGTGAAATAAAGGGAATTTGCCTGGCAGGGACAGCTTACACCAGCCTAGTCTTGGCCTGCCAGCCCTGCTGTTCTATTGCCAGGCTTTCCATGGTCTGTCCGTGGCCTTCCATGTCTTTTCTGGAAGAGTGGGCCACAAGAATCAAGTTTGATCCTGTAACCAGGGGTGCTTCAAATGTCTTCATGGGTGGGACTATCCTTCATGTCACTTGGCTCTTTCACAAGACTTGAAGGCCCATTCCTGACCTTGCTCCTTTTCCTTGCAGCTGTAAGTCCAGCACCTGCCCTGTGTACTCTCACTTGAGCTTAAAAGCTGCTTTTGGGACCTAACCAGAATCCATATCACTTAGGAATCCCCCACCTCCAGTTCTTTCCTAATGCTTCCAGTCCTGTCTCCTCAGAGGTAGACATATTCTTTATCCATCCCCCAAAGTGGATGGAGTGACCTTACTGTTTCTTTTATCATGGTGTCTCCTGCACATACATGCTCCTTGCTGCCCACAAGGCTCCCATGTGGTATCTTATGCTGCCCATTAGAGACACAATAGTTTGTATGTTCTGATACTACTTAACCTGCCTTTCTCCAGAAGAAATAAACACTGACCTTAATAAAATACTTATTCTTCACCCATCTCCCAACCCCCTTCAAATTGATCTCAGAGTTGCCTACTATCAGAGAGTTCCTGGGTGCAGCATGGGTTGAGGGGGGTTGGAAGCAAGAATATGGAATAGGTTGATACTAGCACATGAATGTATCACTCTCTATAATCTCCTTGAGAGCCCTGTATCTTAAGTTTTCTAACCTAGGCTTCCAACAGGTGACTACAGCCATAGGTCCTTTTGTCTCTAGTACCAAGAGCAAGGGGGAGGAGGCCTAAGGTCTCTGCTGTGGGCTTTGGCTTACTTCAGTGTTTCAGTCACAGAGACCACCACTCTGCTGCTTGACCCACTTAACTTTTAGACCCTTTGGGATTTCCTTATTTATGATGACCTTCTTACCCCTGGCTCCCAGAGACTTCTGTCCTGAATAGGATACGGGACTGGTGAGGTAAATCTTGCTTGCCCAGGCCTTTACCTACCAGGCCCAAGATAACAAAATGAGCATTCCACCAAGTCCAACCACCTGCAGGGCAACAGTTCAGCCTGACCATAGGTAGATTAGACCATCTGGGTTTGCAACACAGTTAGAGGGGGTGTTGGGAGGTAAAATTCATGTTCCCTGGAAGCACTCTATTCTGATTCCATCTCTCCCATTTCTCTCTTGAACTGTGACTTCCTTCTCCAGTAGGCCATGAGTGTCACATGGACACTGTTTTCTCATATAGTTGGGGAAGAGGAAGAAAGGAATGGTACATGGCCATAGAGTGTTCCTGTGTTCTTCAGAAGCCTCTATTACTTCTGTTTAGCTCACCAGTACATCATTTAAGGCAGATTGTTTAGGCAGGTTTATGTCCATCTCCACAACAGCCATGCTGCCAACCAGCTGAATTAGATTCAACTTGCATATCCTGAATATGTAATCTGGGCCAGGTACACAAGAAATACCAAGATGACTAAAATAAAATATCTACAGTCACTCAGAATTTAGTGAGAACATATAAGCATGGACCATAACAAGGATGGATGTGGGCCTGGAAGCACTCAAAAAATGGAGTGGTTAATTGTGATTGAGGAAGATCTTTGCAATCAGGATAAGTTTAGTTGTGCTGCAGTAACAGATTTTTCCCCAAATCTTAATGGCTTTAACATACAAGAACTTATTTCTTGCTCATACAAATCCTGCTGTGAGTCCAGGTGACTCTCTGGGGCAGCTATCACCTATGTGATAGTACACAATCTGGGCTGCTTCTGCCTTACTACAACTCCATCTCAAGACATATTTCCATAATCATCACAGCTGGAAAGAGAGCCCTAGATTGTTTCTCACTTACAGGTAAATTCTCTAGCCAGAACTGATCACATGGCTTCATCCAACTTCAAGGGAACAGAAAACTAAAAGTCCTATGAACTCAGAAGGGCAGGAGAACTAGATATGGATGAACATTAGAAATCTCTACCAAAGAAGGAAATGTTTGAACTAAGTCTCAGAAGACAGGGAAATTTCTACCATGTTAACGTTTGAGCAACTGTGAAGTTAAGGGAAACAGTTCACACAAGACAACCCTCCCTTCTGACACCAACTGAAAGTCCAGGAGTCCCAAATAACACCCTTAGCTTCGATAATCCACCAGAAAGGCTCACAGAGCAGAGTATAAGAAAGTACCAAACAGGGAGCTTCAGTTTTCCTATCCCTGTGGAGTCAGGACAATGTTACTTTTCAGCATAAATATGTGACAATATTCATGGAGTATTGCCAACCAGGAAAGCACACCCAAGCTTCTAAAGATTTTGTTGGGGCTCCATCACTGCCCCTCTGGCTGATCCCCATCTCCAGTCTTCTCAGAAGATGAGCTGATACCAGGTAACTCAGAGCCCCCACCCTAAATCACATTGTTGATGTGGCCCAAAACCCCATCCTAAATAACATTGTTAGACTATCAGTTGACCCAAGGCCCCCAGGCAAACAAAAATATTCCTATCAGACATGACATTTCAAGGGCTAAGAGATTACTTCCCAGAAGCTGAGGGCAAAGGTCAGACCTGTCTTTGGGCTAGGATAAAGTTTTTACTACACACATGTGGAAAAGGCACGGGGCAGGGACTGGGAAGAGGAATCGAGGGTATGCCAAAGTGGAGGGAATAGCACAACTAAAATCCTGGTAGATAAGGTCAGAGTCTCTGTATATGACTTTGTATTCATTTGTTTATTTTTTAATTTATTTATTTATTTTGCGGTACGTGGGCCTCTCACGGTTGTGGCCTCTCCCGTTGCGGAGCACAGGCTCCGGACGAGCAGGCTCAGCCGCCATGGCTCACGGGCCCAGCCGCTCCGCGGCATGTGGGATCTTCCCGGACCAGGGCACGAACCCATGTCCCCTGCATCGGCAGGCGGACTCTCAACCACTGCGCCACCAGGGAAGCCCCATTTGTTTATTAATCCAACAAATATTTACTTGCATGCTTGAGGTGAACAAATTAGATAGTATTCCTATCTGCATGGTGCTTATGGAGTGGTAAATCGTAAGTACAAATTCCTTTGTAAGTGTGTATTCCTGGGGAGAGAGATGGGAACTTCCAAGCTCTGGTAGCAAACCAACCACAAGTATAGCTTCAACGAGACACCTCCTAGCTGTCCAGCTTCCTGGTCACCAGATTCCATACCCTCTGTCTCCTGTTCAGCCTTAGCTAAGGCAGTCCACATTTATTTCCAGCCCCATACCTATAGGTATATGTACTGTCCCCATTTCATAGGTTAAACAACATGATCAACTGAAAATCCTTTTTATTATTAATAAATACTAGCTAGCACTTATGGAGCACTTGCTAATATGCTAAGCTTTGTGATAGGTTCTCACCATAATCCTAAGGGGTAGGTATAAATATTTTCCCTATTTTACTGATCAGGGTCACAGCACATGAGCTGGGCTTAAAACTCAGACTTGCCCCACCTGAGGTTCTTACAACACTGTGTCATCCATTACTGCAGCAACATGGCAATAGACCAAACACTCAAGAACTGTTGAATATATATGAGAACTGAGGATAATATTGATAAGGATGCAAGCTAACATGTTGTAGCAGATGCTGTTGCTGTTCCATCTATCTCCCTTACCATTTCCTTACACACCAACCTAACTTTCAATATCCAGAACCTGTGTCTTTGTTGGAAGGCGTCCCTCAGGCTGATAGAACCCACTTTGTCCAGAATATAGCAGGCCAGAAGTACCTGGGAATTACTGTCTCCCCTGCCCTGGGAATAGCCCTTAACCAATGACTGATGGGGGAAGGGTATAAATGTCCTGGTTCCCTTGCTCCTCAGGGATGATAATTGAAAATTTTATTTGACACTTTTCCCCAGAGTTTCCCCAGGGATTAAGCTTCAGTTGCCCACTGTAGCAGCTGGTTTAATAACACACCCCATATTTCCTGCTTTCACCTCCCTGCATCACTTCCCTAATCCCCTTGTATCAGGGGATATGCTTCTTGGGGAGATTCAGCTAATACACATGAATTAGTGCTCACTGTGTATCATGTGAAGTGCTACCATTCTCACTGAAGCATTGGTGATTTTATGATTTCGGAATTGTGTCTGGCTGTATAAAACAGGAACCCTCAAAACATCCCCTTCTTGGATCAGACTCAATAAGAGGCAAATATCTAGGGGAAAAAAGAAATGGTGGCATTTCAGGCAGGACTTGAGAGAGTGACATAGCACCAGGAAGTTTTTCTTGGTACCCCAGAAATCCCATTAGGGAAATGGTGGTTTTGGAAGAGCAATGCAGTAAAATTATTTTCAAATTGCAGGTCAAGAAATCAGTTTAGTTGAACATGACCAGCATTTTAAAAAATGAAATAATAGAATGGAATGGAATAGAATAGAATAGAATAGAATAGAATAGAATAGAATAGAATAGAAAATAGAATAGAATATTGTAGATAGAAAATGTATGTAGTGTTTTGAATTTGAAAGGTATGTATACTGGGATGCAATATTAAAGGCATTAAATATTAAAGATAGCTTGTCAATATTAAAGGTAGGTTGTCACAAAGAATGTTCCAGAAACACTGGTATGGAGCCAGACTGCCTGGGTTCAAATCATAGCTCTACTGTTAATTGGCTGTGTGACCTTGGGTAGTTACTTAACTACTCCATGCCTTAGTTTCCCTATCTGTAAAATAGGGATTCTAATAGTACTTATATATTACTGAAAATTGTTGATTGCCTTTCTAGTATCCATTTATCCTTTCTTACTTGCAACTCAAACCCCAATTTTGAGGCAACAATGTGCTCAGTTAAATATTTTTCCAGCCTCTCCTGCAGCAAAAGGTAACCATGTGACCAACACCTAACCAAGGAAATGTTAGCGAAAGTCTGCTGATAGGGGGCTGGTTTCTGATAAATCTTTTGTCTCCTGATAAAGGGATGAAATACAGCTGGCACCAACACCTCTTTTCTTTTCCCTATTTTGAATGCAGATGTGATACCTTGAGATAGGGTGGCCATCTGTGACCATGAAGTAACAAGCATGAGGCTAAAGATCTATACATACTAAGGATGGTAGCAAAAAAAGATAAGAGACTGGGTCCCTGATGACATTAGTAAATTACAGAAATATTCAGCAACCACCTACCTCTGGATTATTATGTGAAGAAAAGAAACGCCAATTGAATTAGATTACAGTTAGATAAGTTTGATTTCACTTGAGGCCAAAAGCATGTCTGTTGCTCATAGGAATTTGTTATGATGATAAAATAAGTTAATACATGTAAAGCAACTACAACAGTAGTAGCTCAGTAAAATGAAGGCTGTTATTATTATTATTATTATTACACTAAATCACTGTGAGGTTCAGAGAAGGGAAAGAGTGAAGGAGGTTTTCCAGGATCATAGTTTCCTCTTCTCTAAACTGAAGGAGGGGGGTGACTCAAATTCTGCTAAATCCCTGTCCAGTTCCCTTTTCCCTGAAAGGAGAGGCAGAATGGTCTAGAGGAATCTTGAAAGTTTCACTCTGTTCTTTCTGGGTTCAGCATGCCCTCTGTGCTCACTGAGACCAGAAGCCCAACATAGCTGAGACAGGGAGTCTTTACTGGCCTCTTCTGCTGTCCTCAGTTCTGAGGACTAAAAGGAGCCCAACACAGCAAGTACTCACCTGAATTTTATACCTGCCCAGAGAGAGATTGAGGTCATTCCGTTTACCTGGTAGGGTGTACTTGTCTATAAAATGGAAACCTCTCATTGTTTTATAGGTAACCAGACACTCCCCTTCCCCCAGAGGAAACCCCTAATAGAAAGAGCTCATTCTTGTAACCCTTAGAAGTTCCTTCTTCATCTTGCTTGCTCCTATCCCTTCCCCTACCCACATACGTAGAGACACAGGTCCAGAAACCCTGTATCATAGCAATATTTAAAAACCTGGGATAAGTCAGTTCTTCTCTCACTCCAGACCTGGGTACTCCATCTGGGACAGGGTACATGGTCAGAGTAAAGGACACAAGATCATCCATGAGGAATACAGAAGAAAATATTAAAACTTCTCTATTATTTAAAAAATCAGAAGGAACTTAATCTGTCCCAATAATTAAAAGGGACTGTCAGTAGCACATGCTTATAATAAATACACCTATATTGGGAAGTTGTGCTCAGAAATGTTTTACTGATGGGGTACAGGATCAAAAAAGTTTGGAAATGCTTGTCCATATTTCATTAATATTTACTGAGCACTTACCATATACACAAGCCCTATTCTAAGTGCATTACATGTATTAAATCAATTTAATCCTCACAGTAGCCCTATAAGAAAAATACCATTATTTAACTATTTTGCATATGAGGTAACTGAGGCACATATTGGTTAAGTAAATTGTCCAAAGTCATACAAGTAGTGAGTGACAGAGTTTGGACTCAAGCCCAAGCCATCTGGCTGTAGGGTTTGCACTTTTAACCACTTGGTTAAACTAAAAAGATTAGTCAGTGAAAGCCAAATTCCAAGCCTCTGCTATAAAACAAATATGCTAATCTGAAATCATCATTTTTTTTCAGAGCAAGAATTTTTATTTCTGTCTGGCCATGTCCTCCTCCAAAAACTCTGGAGCCAAACTGCCTGAGTTCGAATCCCAGCTCCATCATCTACTTCCTAGCTGTGGGATCATAAACAGATGGCATCCCCTCTCTGAGCCTCATTTTCCTCACCTGTCATATGGGAATAAGAGTAGTTAGTAATTACTTTGCACAAGTGTTATAAGGAGTAAATCAGTTTACAGCTAACATGGAAAATACCACAATGCCTAAGACATAGTAAACACTCAAATTGTTAAAAGTGGGGCCTTACAGTTTCTCAAAAAGTTTGACATGCAGTTACCATATCAACATCAATTCCATTCCTAGTGATATACCCAAAAGAAATGAAAACTTGTCTACACAAAACCTTGTACATAAATGTTCATAGAAGCTTTATTCATAATTGCCAAAGGTGGAAATAACCAAATGTCCATCAAGTGATGGATAGATAAAATGTGTTATATCTCTATAACAGAATATTATTCAACCATAAAAAGAAATGAAATACTGATATGATACTGATACTACAATGGATGAAACATTATGCTATGTGAAAGAAGCCAAACTCAAAAGGCTTTTTTATGGTTCCATTTATATGAAATATCAAAAATAAGCAAATCCATAGAGACAGAAAGTGAATTACTGGTTGCCAAGGGCTGGGAAGTAGACGGGAGTGACTGCTAATGGATTTCCTTTGGGGTAATAAAAATTATCTAAAATTGATTGTGTTAGTGATTACATAATTCTGTGAATATACTAAAAGCACTGAATTGTATACTTTTTAAAGTTTGAAATTTATGTTATGTGAATTATATCACAATAAAGCTGTTACAGATAAAAAGAAGGTGGCCTTAATGCAACACTTTCCTCCTCCTATGCTATTGAAGAATTCCACAACACAGCTCTCCAAATTTGCCTCAAGGAGAAACCCTTGTTCCACTGCCCCCAACCCCATGCCTATATGAAAGAATTTTCTCAAATAAATGACAGTGACCTTCCTCTTTCCTCTGCCTGGCTTCCAGCCTTCTCTCCATCAACCCTCTGTTGTCTTCCTTGTCAGCAGGCGTCAGAAAACAAATTGATGGATCCATGCATTATCCTTTGTATATACATTTGGTCTTTTCTAATTAAGTCAATTTAAAAAATGATTATGGCATTTTATAGTGTCCTTTTAAGGTAAAGAATATTTGGCAGATTTCTGTCAAAAAATATGGCAGTTATATATCATGAATTTTTTCCTATTATAGTTACTTCATCTCATTTCCTACCAAAACTCCACAAGAAAAAAACAAAAACAAAAATTGCTAAGTTTTTCAGTGTGGGAATAGCATTCACGTTGCAAAGTCCGTTTACTGGTTCATGTGATCTATGCATTCACCTCAGAGGCTCTGATTGTTCACACAAAGCAAACTCAAATATCTGGAAAAGTGGATCCATTGTGAAAATTCATCACGGCCTTCTCTGAGTGGTTTTAGGTTAGCTGATCAGGAGAAGTCCTGTTCTGATGAAGTTATTCAAATCTTCATGTTGTCACTATGGGAAAAACAGCTCCCTCAAAATGTTTTGTTTTGTGAAGAGAACAGGTGCCTTGAACATGATATTCACTTCCTTTGGAAGAATACCACATTTTGATAAGTGGAGGTATTGTTTTTCTGAAGAACCTACTGCTGTCATATTTATTAAAAGTGATTCAACCAGTGCATAGAGAGATTTTAGTGTCATGGTTAATTTACAAAACAGTGAACACAACAGATTGAGTGCTGAGTTAGTAACCTGTGAACTTTGGGTTTCTTTAATATGCTTTTTACTTGTTTGGAAGCAAAAGATGGACTTTTAAGAATAATGAAGAATATAAATCTGCTGATTGAATGTAAAATAGAGGATTGTCATCCACAAAGTCCCACATCATGTCTATATTTTTTAGGCTGATACATTTTTATCAGGTATGTCTAGTATTTGAGTTGAATCCATTTGGCAAATGGGGTCTTTCCACTATTTCTCTTAGAGTCACAGATCCTCTATTCCTGGAGGTAGAGGCTTTGGCTGGCCTCAGTCACTGGGGAGGATGTCAGCCCGTCAAGTGGGAATCCAGGAGCTAATGGTAATATATTTACATACAGGTGAGCTGGGATATTTTAATATTCAGTTTAGCAAAATGATTAAGTTTGTGACTCTGGGCTCACAGAGACCTGGGTTCTAACTCTGGCTGTGCGAGTTGCTACCTGAGTAGGCTACTTAACCTAATGGTACCTTAGTTTCATCAAAATGGAGATAATAACCTTAGCCACCTTCCAGGATAACTAAGAGGAAGTAATTAGAAAATTCATCTCAAGTTCCTAGCACAGTACCTGGCATATAAGAAAGGTAAAGAAGAGAAACTGTTGTTATAATTACTGTTATTGCTATTGATACTACTACTTACTGAGGAAACCAACGCATAGGAATTTGTCTACACTTGGATCAGAGTGTCCAAGGAGAATCAATGTCACCCTGGGGTCAGGTATGGTGATGACAATGGAAATTGAAATAAACATGCCCTGGAAGTAAAGTAAAACGGGGTGGGTAGATTTGGGCCACTTCATAAGCAGCCATTTCCCTGCCAAGGCCTGCAATTAAAGATTCTGAGTTGATTTTTATGAAGGGAAGTGGCTTTCTCCTATAACCTTCTCCATTTGTATCTGCTCTCAGGTTTTTTGTTTTGTTTTTTTTTTTGTTGTTGTTGTTGTTTTCCTGAAAATGGCTCAGAACGGGAACTAGCCACATTGTTTTTTCTATTGGAACAAATCAGGCCTCAAATAGTAGGTGGGAGAAGAGACTTCAATTACTATGAAATCAAAAGTAGGACTTCTGCTCTGAGATGACAAACTGATCCCATACATTCTTCTCTCCTACCCTTCACAGATCTCACTGAAATGACAAAAACAGTGTAAAATTTAAAATAGTCTATAGCAGTGCTGGACAACAAGGAAGGGTACAAAGAACAAACCAGGAAGTTTGAGGATTTTTTGGAAGACAGTAGGCATATGGGATTGGATTGATGGACAAATCATACAAAGCTGAGATATGGGGAAACCAATGTGGGTGAAGTGAGACCTTCCTGG
This sequence comes from Aethalodelphis obliquidens, assembly GCF_003676395.1. NCBI lineage: Eukaryota > Metazoa > Chordata > Mammalia > Artiodactyla > Delphinidae > Aethalodelphis > Aethalodelphis obliquidens. The sequence goes on from NW_020838063.1 coordinate 1,103,780, forward strand.
AAAATGGTTAGACTGATCTGCCCTACAGAGCTCACCTTTCTCTCAAATTCCAACAGGATCTAGGCACAATAAGGGGCTATAAGGCTGTTGGTGTGCTAATGCCCCATTGGGTGAATAATGAGTGGTTGCTGCAGTCACCTCCATGTTGTAGCTACTGAGGACCTCTTTGGGGCATTTAGTAGAGAAGCCTCTAAATATCAGGGTCAGGGTCCAAGGCCATTGTCCTAGAATCTTGTTAATAAAAGGGTGATCTGTGGACCAGCAGCAACAATGTCATCTGGAAGATTGTTAGAAATGCAGAATCTCAAGGATCATCTCAAGACCTACTGAATCAGAACCTGCATATTAACAAGTCACTCAGGAGATTCATGTGAATGTTAAAGTTGAGCGCTGCTCTGGGTGACTTTTGGCCCCCTCAACAAGTGCAGAGGTGGAAAAACAATGGGTCATTGCAAATGTGAAATTCTCTGTCCTCCTGTAGACTTGGCTCCAGTCTGCTTTTCCATGAGCCTGCCATCAGCCCCTTCTTCCAAGGGACCCATGAGAATAGATGTTCTTCTGTGCCCCTGGTAACACATGCCTCTGACCTTGGACTGACTGTCATTCCTGAAGTAGTCCTGTGACCCACCTCTAGCCATGCTCTACTGTAGTCCTAAGGAAGGCCTGCCCACCTAGAGACCCACCAGGAGCACAATAAGGGACCCAGTGGAAGCCAAACCCTTAAACACCCTTGGTAACAGACCTACCAAATGCAGACCTGACTGTGGAACCAGCAGCATCCATGGGACATAGCTGCCAACATGTGAAGGGTGGTTGCTGTAAGCTCCACTCACTTCTCTGTCACAGTCTTATCTACAGTGGTCAAGCCCTGAAAATTTTACTGCCACCCCATGAGGTTAGACATGAGTGGGCCTCCTAGGAAGTGACCCACAATGCTGGGAAAGCTCTATGTCCACTTTGGGCTCTTTATTTCCCACTGGAGAAACCCATAGGCTCAGTAGAGCCCTCTTGGTATGTTTCTGTGCTGGCCTGGGGTTTGGGGGAGGTGATGTGGTCAGAGTGTAGCCACCCCTCTTACCCTTCCAAAGCAGTCCTTCTCAGTCTCTGTGGTCCAGGGGTTTCCTCAGCCTCACCCCTGGGTTCCAGGATTTTCACTCTTGTGCCTTTTCTATGGATAGTTGCTAGTTGGTCTTCCCATGAGGGAAACTATGTCACCATCTTGATCTGTACAAATTTTATTTGTAATACATCAAAAAAGCTGGGAGGGAGTCAAAATATCAAACTTCTGGTCCCAGTTCCTCATATAAGTAGCTTAGAGATCACCACTCTATCCTATCAACAAGTAAAAAGCTGAACAGACTGAAAAATCAACAACTCTTCTTGGATCTATTAGAATGGGAGAGCACTGGGCAAGCTGCTTGTACCCAAGACTGGAGGCACATACAGGGAGTCATGATTTGCCTGAGCAGAGACTCATGAGCAGAATCCACTTGGGAACCAATTACCTGAACTGTAATTGATGAATCGCTGGAAGCTCAGTGTGGACAACTCTGAAATTGAAAACTCAATTGGGACAAAATCAGACGGGGTCCTTTACAATACTGTGAGATTTAACTCCAGTAACTCAACAAAGTTCTAACAGTAAATATTGGAGAAAAATATAATCTTGCTTATAGTAGGGGACAGGAAAAATGAATCATTTTGAAATATGCCAGAACAATCTGTTCTTCTAAAAAAAAGCCTGCCACCAGAGCAAATTAGTTAATGAGAATCTAACCTGCTGGGGTATTATCAGAACCTAACTGATCTGGGAGAAGGGAAATACCCAACTATAGCTGAATCTAGCTTTCCACATGAAATAAGGAAAATACCCAATTCCAGCCCATTCTAAGCCATTCTCACTCAACTAAGGGGAAGTAAAAAACCTGAGAAACATTTGTGAATTTAACAGTCTAAAAGCATAGGCATAGGCTCACTAAAAAACTAATATGTAATTTTAGGACTACAGAATACTTTCCCTACCCCCACACCTTACACCACTTTACTAAAGGCCTATTTACATTTTACCCAGTTCTTTTTACCCAGTACAAGTCTGGCTATTAAGGAAAAAATTATAAGATGTACCAAGGCAAACATTTCTCCCCTGCAAACACACACGTAAAAGCATCAGGACAGGTCATAGCAGGAATGTTGGAATTAGTCTGGGAATTTAAAACAACAATGATAAATATGCTCAGTGCTCTAGTGGTAAAGTATACTGCATGTAAGAGTAGATAGTAAATGTAAGCAAAGAGATGAAAATCCTACGACAGAACCAAAACAGACATGCTAGAGTTTAAAAATAAATAAATAAAACACTACAAACAAAATGAAGAATGGCTTTGATGAGCTCACTAGTAGACTGGATACAACTGAATAAAGGATCTCTGAGGTGGAAAATAATGCAATAGAATCCTCAAAAACTGAAAAGCAAAGAGAACAAAGACTGAAAAGAAAAGAACATTTAGGACTATGGGAAAACTAAAAAAAAAAAAAAAATGTAACATTCGTGTAATGGGAATATCAGAAAGAGAAGAAAGAAAGAAAGAAAAGAAATATTTGAAACAATAATGAATGAAAAATTCCTTAATATCAGACAACAAATTACAGACTCAGGAAGCTCAGAGGACACAAATTAAGATAAATGCCACAAAACTGCACTGAGCCATACCATTTTGAAATTACAGAAAATCAAAGATAAAGAAAAATTCTGAAGGAAGCTACAGGAAAAACAACACTTCAACTATAAATGTAAAAGATTAGAATCACATCCAAATTCTCAGAGGCTATATAAGCAAAAAGAGAATGGAGAGAAATACTTAGTGTTGAGAGAGAGAAAGAAAGAAACTGTCAAGCTAGAATTCTCTACCCTGAGAAATTATCATTCAAAAGTGAAGGAGAAATAAAGACTTTTTCAGACATATAAAAAATTGAGGGAATTTGTTGCCAGTAGAGATGACTTGCAAAATAATGTTAAAATAAGTTCTTTACAGAGAAGAAAAAAATATATAGGTCAGAAACTTGGATCTACATGAAGTAAAGAAGGGAATCAAAGAAGGAATAAGTGAAGGTAAAATAAAAATTTTATTTTTCTTACTCTTAATTTATCTAACAGAAGCAGTTTGTTGAAAAAAATAATATATTTGATTATGTGTTCTTGTGCATGTTTATAATAAGTGAAACAAATGACAGCAATGGTACAAGGAAAAAGAGGGAGGAATTAGAATTATTTTGGTGTTGTAAGGTACACACACTACCCATGAGGTGGTAATAGTGTTATTTGAACTTGGATTAGGTGTGATGTATAATGCAAACTCTATGGTAATCACTAAGAAAAGTTAAAAAAATAAGTACAACTTATACACTAAGAAAGTAGAAAAATGGAATCATATTAAATGGTGAGTTTAAAACCATAAGATGAAGAAAAGGAGGGGAAAACAAACATAGGTTCAAACTATAAAGGCAACAATTAGAAAACAGTAAAGAATATTAAAGAATTAATCCAACTATATCAATAACCTTTTTGAACATCAATCGTTTAAGTACACCAATGAAGAGATCAAGATGGCAGAGTAGGAGAATGCTGGGCTCACCTCCCTCATGAAAACATCAAAAGTGCAACTACATGTAAAACAACTCTCACTGAAGTCAACCTGGGGACTAGCAGACCAGCTCTTCTACAACCAAGACTATAATGAAAGATCCACACGGAGTCTGATGGGAAGGGTAAAGAAGCAATCTGGTCAAGACCTGCACTCCTCACAGAGGACACAGAAGAGGAGGAGGATATCACAGGCTTGGGGATTCTCCCTGGAGAGCAAGAGGTTCAAGCCACATATTGGGCACCTCAGCCCTGAGATGCGCTGATGAGAAATATGAGCCCCCTTAGCTGGTGTGAAAACCAGTGGGGCTTACCAGAGGTCTGTAAGAAAGCTAACTTCCACCCTGAAAGAACACAGAGACTTGCTTACTCTCAGCCATAACATGGGGGCAGCAAATTGAAAACTGCCTGGGGCTCTGGCTAGTCTGCCAGAACCTCCCAGCACACCCGCTCTGACTGCACCAGCCTCTTGCTCCAGGCCCTCTTGCTCTGGTGCTGCTCCCCACTAAGGCAGTGGCTTCCATTGCCAATGAGACAGTGCACATATGGATGGAATATAGCTGGCTTGGACACTGACCAGGGTGGAAGCAGCCATTGCCAGTACTCACATTGGTGCACACACTTGGAAGGGAGCAAGGCAAGCTAAAGGGTGGAGACCACAACTGCCAGATCACACAACCCTGCACACTATCAGAAGGGAGTGAGACTAGATCCAGGTTGGAGACTTCCATATTCAGAGCACGCATCCCTGTGTACATATGGGAGAGGGTGGGGCCAGCTCAGTGAAATAGCAACAACCTCTCCAGCCCTGACCCAGTCTCTAACCAAGGCAAAAACACCTGGAAAAAAGTGAAACCAGCACAGGTGCAGCCCCAAGCCCTCAGGCCTCAGCAATATCACAAAATAAAGAGGAGACTGCCATTCAGCCAGGAGAAACTACAATTCCTTAAGGCTCTTGCTCCAGCCCCATGGACCAAGACCACACTACTGATGGGGCGTGAATGATGGCTAATTATCATAGAAGAAAGATTGGTTTGCATCTGGCTCTGGCACTAGCATCTCCATCTCCAGCCCTTCCTCCTACTAAGACAGTGTCTGTCAACACACCCTGGAGGAAGACATGGTCCATGCTCACATGCAGACTGCATAGGGATGCTCCTACACAAGGACATATTCAAGAGTGGGATGGATAGGTAACTGCTTCACCTAATTTCATAGAGATAGAGAAAATTAAACAAAATGAGAAGACAAAGAAATATGTTTCAAGTTAAGGGACAAGAAAAGAACTGAAAAAGAAAAAAAAACAATAAAACAGAAATAAATAAGTTGACTGATAAAGACTTCAAAGCAATGGTACTAAGAATGCCAACTGAACTAGGGAAAAGAATAGATAATCTCAGTGAGAATTTTAACAAAGATCTAGAAAATATAAAAAAGAACCAGTCAGAGCTGAAGAATATAATAACTGAAAAGAAAAAATACACCAGATTGATAGCAGCAGATTAGGTGATAAACAAGAAAGCATAAGTGATCTGGAAGATACAATGAGGTAAATCACACAATCTGAACAGCAAAAAAGGAAAACAAATTATTTAAAAAATTAGAATAGTTTAAGGAAATCTGGGACAATATCAAGCATACTAACATTGCACTATAGGGGTCCCAGAAGGAGAAGAGAAGGAGAAAAGAGTAGAAAATGTGTTTGAAGAAATTATGGCTGAAAACTTCCTGAACCTGAAGAAGGAAACAAATATCCAGAAATAGGAAGCACAGAAAGTTGTAAACAAGATGAACCCAAAGAGACCCACACCAAGATATATCATAAAAAAAATGGCAAAAGTTAAAGAGAGAATTTTAAAGACAGCAAGAGAAAAAAAAAGTCACATACAAGAAAAAAAACCCATAAGGCTATCAGCTGATTTTTCAGCAGAAAACTTTGCAAGCCAGGAGGAACTGGCATGTTTTATTTAAAGCACTGAAAGGGAAAAAAATTAAACTTAGGATACTCTACACAGAAAGATTACCATTCAGTTGAAGGAGAGATTAAAAAAAAATAACTCAGACCACCAAAACTTAAGAGTTCATCCATACTAAAGCAACCTTACATGAAGTGTTAAAGGGTCTTCTTTAAGTGGAAAGTGCTACAACAAGCAATAAGAAATAACAGGTAAAATTGTAGCAAAAATCCCACTGGTAAAAGCAAATACATAGAAAAGGCTGTGAATCAACCACTTAAATAAGATCATACGAAGGTTAAAAGACAAAAATTTTAAAATCAACGATAACTAAAATAAACACTTAAGGGGTAGACATAAAGATGTAAAGTATAACATAAAAACCACAAAAGTTGGGGGGGGTAAAAAAATAGAGCTTTTAGAATGTGTTTGAACTTAAATGACTATAAATTTAAAAGAGTAGATATAGCTTTAGGTCAACATATATGAACTTTATGGTAACCACAAATCAAAAACCTACAATATCCAAAAATGGGCAGAAGACCTAAATCAACATTTCTCCAAAGATATACAGGATGCCAACAAACACATGAAAGAATGCTCAAAATCATTAATCATTAGAGAAATGCAAATCAAAACTACAATGAGATATCATCTCACACCAGTCAGAATGGCCATCATCAAAAAATCTAGAAACAATAAATGCTGGAGAGGATGTGAACAAAAGGGAACACTCTTGCACTGCTGGTGGGAATGTGAATTGGTACAGCCACTATGGAGAACAGTATGGAGGTTACTTAAAAAACTACAAATAGAACTACCATATGACCCAGCAATCCCACTACTGGGCAGATACCTTGAGAAAACCATAATTCAAAAAGAGTCATGTATGAAAATGTTCATTGCAGCTCTATTTACAATAGCCTGGAGATGGAAACAACCTAAGTGTCCATCATCAGATGAATGGATAAAGAAGATGTGGCACATATATACAATGGAATAAAAAGAAACAAAATTGAGCTATTTGTAATGAGGTGGATAGACCTAGAATCTGTCATACAGAGTGAAGTATGTCAGAAAGAGAAAGACAAATACCGTATGCTAACACATATATATGGAATTTAAGAAAAAAATGTCATGAAGAACCTAAGGGTAAGACAGGAATAAAGACACAGACCTACTAGAGAATGGACTTGAGGATATGGGGAGGGGGAAGGGTAAGCTGTGACAAAGCAAGAGACAGAGTCATGGACACATATACACTACCAAACGTAAGGTAGATAGCTAGTGGGAAGCAGCCGCATAGCACAGGGAGATCAGCTCCGTGCTTTGTGACCGCCTGCAGGGGTGGGATAGGAAGGGTGGGAGGGAGGGAGACACAAGAGGGAAGAGATATGGGAACATATGTATATGTATAACTGATTCACTTGGTTATAAAGCAGAAACTAACACACCGTTGTAAAGCAATTATACTCAAATAAAGATGTAAAAAAATAAGTACATACATATCAATAACTGCATTAAATGTGAATGAACAAAATGCCCAACCGAAAGACATAGGGTGGGTGACCATATGTCTCTTGTAGGCAACATATGGATGGATGACCCATCCATATGTTGTCTACAAGAGATGTAATTCAGACCTAAAGATACAGACAGAGTGAAAGTGAGGGGATAGAAAATGATATTCCATGCAAATGGAGGTGAAAAAGAAGTGCAAAGTAGCATTGAAAAGAAAGCCTATAACAAAAAACAAAGGACGTTATGTAATGATAAAGGGATCAGTACAAGAAGTGGCTATAACATTCATTAACATGTATGTGCCTACTATAGGAGAACCTAAATACATAAAACAAATATTAACAGACGTAAAGGGAGAAATTGAAAATACAATAATAGTAGGAAACTTTAACACCTCACTGACATCAAAGGACAGATAATCCAGACAGAAAATGAATAAGGCAACAATGGTCTTAAATGACAGAATAGACCAGTTGGACGTAATAGATATCTACAGGACATTGCATTCAAAAACAGCTGAAAACACATTCTTTTCAAGTTAACATGGAACATTTTCCATGACAGATTATATGCTAGTCCAAAAAAAACAAGTCTCAACAAATTTAAGGTCATAGAAATTATATCAAGCATTTTTTTCCAACCACAATGGAATAAAACTAGAAATAAATTACAGGAAGAAAAATGGAAAAAAGAAGTAAATATGTGGAGAACAAACAGCATGCTACTAACAAACCAATAGGTCAACAAAGAAATCATAGAGGAAATCAGAAAAGGTCTTGGGGCCAATGAAAATAAAAGTGCAACTTTCCAAAATCTATGTGACATAGCAAAAGTACTTCTAAGAGGGAAGTTTGTAGTGAGGCAGGCCTACCTCAAGAAACAAGAAAAATCTCAAGCAACCGAAACTACCAATTAAAAGAATGAGAAAAAGAAAAAAAAAACAAAGATCATATTCAGCAGAAGGATATAATTAATAAATATGAGAGGGAAAATAAACAAAATAGAGACCCTACAAAAATAGAAAAGGTCAATGAAACCAAAGAGCTGTATCTTTAAAAACATAAACATTATTGATAAGCCTTTAACTGGGCTCATTAAGAAAATAAGAGAAAGGGCTGAAATAAACAAAATAAGAAATGAAATAAGAGAAATTATGGACAATATCACAGAAATACAAACAATCACAAGAGAAACCTATGAACAGTTAAATTCAGACAAATTGGACAACCTAGGAGAAATGGATGCATGTCTAGAAACAATCTTCCAATACTGAATAAGGAAGTAATAGATAATCTGAGCAGACCAATTACTGCTACTGAAATTGAATCAGCAATTTAAAAACTCCCAAAAAACAAAAGTCCAGGACTAGATAGATTCACAGGTGAATTCTACCAAACATTAAGAAGAGTGCATTTCTATACTTCTCAAAATATTCCAAAAAATTGAAGAGGAGGGAACACTCCCAAATTCATTCTATGAGGCCACCCTTACTCTGATATCAAAATCAGACAAAGACACTAAAAAGCAAGAAATTTTCAGGCCAATATCCCTGATGAATATAGATGTAAACATCTTAAACAAAATATTAGCAAACCAAATTCAATAATATATAAAAAGGATCATACACCATGACCAAGTGGGATTTATTCCAGGGATGCAAGGATGGCTCAATATCTACAATTCAATAATTGTGATATATCACATTAACAAAACAAAGGATAAGAATCACATGTTCATCTCAGTAGATGCAGAAAGAGCATTTAACAAAATCAAACACCTGTTCATGATAAAACGCTCAACAAAGTTAGTATAGAGAGAATATATCTCAGCATAATAAAGGTCATTTATGCCAAACTGCAACTAACATCATACTCAATGGTGAAAACCTGAAAAGTATTCCTCTAAAATCAGAAACAAGACAAAGATGCCCACTCTCGCCACTTCCATTTAACATAGTATTGGAAGTCCTAGCTAGAGCAATCATACAAGAAAAAAAAATGAAAAGCATCAGAATTGGATGGAATATGTAAACTGTTATATTTACAGATAACATGATGCTATATATAGAAAACCCTAGAGTTTCCACTGAAACTCTATTAGAACTGATACATGAATTCACTAAAGTGGCAGGATAGAAGATTAATATACAGAACTCTGTTGCTTTTCTCTGCAATAATAATGAACTATCATAAAGAGAAAGCACAGTCAACAATCCCATTTACCATCATATCAATAAGAATATTATACTTAGGAATAAACTTAATAAAAGAGGTGTAAGACCTATATTCTCAAATCTATAAGACACTGATGAAAGAAACAGATGATACAGAAAAATGGAAAGATATCTTGTGTTCATGGATTGGAAGAGTTAATATTGTTAAAATGTACGTACTTGCAAAACAATTTACATGTTAATTAAATCCCTGTCAAAATACCCATGACATTTTTCATAGAACTAGAACAAATAATCCTAAAATTTATATGGAACTACAAAAGATCATGAATAACCAAGCAGTCTTGAGGAAAAAAACGAAGCTGGAGGCATCACAGTCCCTGACTTCATACTATACCATAAATCTGCAGTAATCAAAACACTATGTTACATGCAAAAAAAAAAAAAAAAAGACACACGGATCAATGGAACAGGATAGACAGCCCAGAAAAAAACCCATGTGCATATGGTCAATTAATCTACAACAAAGGAGACAAAAATATACAATGGGCAGAGACAGTTTCTTCAATAAGTTGTGCTGGAAAAACTGAACAGCTACATGTAAAAGAATAAAATTAGAAAAATTTCTCTACTATATACAAAAACAAATTCAAAATGGATTAAAGGCCTAAATGTAAGACCAGAAACCATAATACTCCTAGAATAAAACATAGTCAGTTCACTTTTTGACATGTCTTAGCGATATTTTTTTTGGATCTGTCTCCTCAGGCAAGTGAAACAAAAGGAAAAATAATCAAATGCGACTTAATTAAACTTAAAAGGTTTTGCACAGCAAAGGAAATCATTGAGAAAACAAAAAGCCAACCTATGGAATAGGAGAAAATATTTGCAAATTATGTGAACAATAATTGCTTAATATCAAAGATATTTAAACAGCTCATACAACTCAATATCAAAAAATTAAAAATAACCCAGTTAAAAAAGGGGCAGAAGACCTGAATAGATATTTTCCAAAGAACACATACAGATGGCTAACAGCCACATGAAAATATGCTCAACATCTTTCATTACCAGGGTAATGAAAATCAAAACCACAATGACATATCACCTCACATCGGTCAGAATGGCTATTTTCAAAAAGACCACAGATAAGAAATGTTGGAAACAATGTGGAGAAAAGGGAACCCTAGTTCAGTGGTGGTGGGTTGAAAATTCTTACAGCCACCATAGAAATGGTATAGATATTCCTCAAAAAATGAAAAATAGAACTACCATATGATACCACAATTTCATTCCTGCGTATATATCCAAAGAAAACAAAAACACTAATTTGACAAGATATATGTACCCCAATGTCCATAGTAGCATTATTTGCAATAGTCGAGTTATGAAAGCACCCTGTGTCCCTCAACAGATAAATGGATAAATAAGATGTGGTATATATATATATACAATGGAAATTTACTCAGCCATAAAAATGAATGAACTTTTGGTGCTTTCCTGGTGGCGCAGTGGTTGTGAGTCCACCTGCCAATGCAGGGGACACAGATTCGTGCCCCAGTCCAGCAAGATCCCACATGCCGCAGAGCGGCTAGGCCCATGAGCCATGGCCACTGAGCCTGCGTGTCCTGAGCCTGTGCTCCACAACAGGAGAGGCCACAACAGTGAGAGGCCCGCATACCACAAAAAAAAAAAAAAAAGAATGAACTTTTGTTATTTGCAACAATATGGATGGACCTGGGGGTTATTATGCTTGTTAAGTCATTCAGACAGAGAAAGTCAAATGCTGTATGTTTTCACTTATATGTGGAATCTAAAAAATAAAACAAAAGAATAAATATAACAAAACAGAAACAGACTCATACATACAGAAAACAAAGTAGTGGTTACCAGTGGAGAGTGGGGTGGGGAGAATTGCAAGGAAAGGGAAGGTAATTAAGAGGTAAAAAACACTAAGTATAAAATAAGTAAGAAACAAGTATGTAATGTAAAGCACAGAAAATATAACCAATATTTTGTAACAACTTTAAATGGAGTATAATCTATAAAAATATTGAATTACTAAATTATATACCTGAAATTAATATAACACTGTAATAACTATTCTCCAATAGAAAAATAAAATATAATAACATAAATTTCTCCAGAGAGTTTAAAAAATACATGCATAAAATTATTACATCAAATATTTAACATATGCATTCAATATTCATTACCTTCTTTATTTTGACTATAATTTCATAAGTAGGTGCACAAGTTTGCTCAGTTTTAAAACACATGGCAAAAAAGTTTTACTAAGTATGGTTATTTTTTTTTAATTGGAGTGTAGTTGTTTTACAAGGTTGTGTTAGTTTCTGCTGTACAGCAATGTAGAGTTCCCTGTGCTATACAGCAGGTTCACATTAGTTATCTACTTTATACATATTAGTGTATATACGTCAATTCCAATCTCCCAATTCATCCCACCTCCCTTTTCCCCCTTGGTGTCCATACTTTTGTTCTCTACAACTGTGTCTCTATTTCTGCCTTGAAAAGCAGTTCATCTGTACCATTATTCTAGATTCCACATATATGCGTTAATATACAGTATTGTTTTTTCTCTTCCTGACTTACTTCACTCTGTATGACAGTCTCTAGGTCCATCCACTTCTCTACAAATAACCGAATTTCATCCCCTTTTTCTGGCTGAGTAATATTCCATAGTAAACATGTACCACATCTTCTTTATCCATTCGTATGTTGATGGGCATTTAGGTTGCTTCCATGACCCATCTATTGTAAATAGGGCTGCAATGAACATAGGGATCCATGTGTCTTTTCAAATTATGGTTTTCTCAGGGTATATGCTCAGCAGTGAGGTTGCTGGGTCATATGGTAATTCTATTTTTAGTTTTTTAAGGAACTTCCATACTGTTCTCCATAGTGGCTGTATCAATTTACATTCTTACTAACAGTGCAAGAGGGTTCCATTTTCTCCACACCCTCTTCAGCATTTATCTAGATTATTTTGATGATGGCCATTTTGACTGGTGTGAGATGATACCTCACTGTAGTTTTGATTTGCATTTCTCTAATAATTAGTAATGTTGTGCATCTTTTCATGTGCCTCTTGGACATTTGTATGTCTTCTTTGGAGAAATATCTATTTAGGTCTTCTTCCCACTTTTGGATTGGGTTGTTACTTTTTTTGATGCTGAGCTGCATGTGCTGTTTGTATATTTTGGAGATTAATTATTTGTCAGTTGCTTCATTTGCAAATATTTTCTCCCATTCTGAAGGTTGTCTTTTCATCTTGTTTATGGTTACCTTTGCTGTTCAAAAGCTTTTAAGTTTCATTATGTCCCATTTGTTTAATTAGTATTTTATTTCAATTTCTCTAGGAGGTGGGTCAAAAGAGATCTTCCTGTGATTTATGTCAAAGAGTGTTCTTCCTATGTTTTCCTCCAAGAGTTTTATAATGTCTGGTCTTACATTTAGGTCTTTAATCTATTTTAAGTTGATTTTGTGTACAGAATTAGGGAGTGTTCTAATTTCATTCTTTTACATGTAGCTGTCCAGTTTTCCCAGCACCACTTACTGAAGAGGATGTCTTTTCTCCATTGTTTACTCTTGCTTCCTTTGTCATAGATTAGTTGACCATAGGTGTGTAGGTTTATCTCTGAGGTTTATATCCTATTCCATTCATCTATATTTCTGTTTTTGTGCCAGTACCATACTGACTTGTTTACTGTAGCTTTGTATTATACTCTGAAGTCACAGAGCCTGATTCCTCCAGCTCTGTTTTATATTCTCAATATTGCTTAGGCTATTCTGGGTCTTCAGTGTCTCCATACAAATTTTAAGATTTTTTGTTCTAGTTCTATGAAAAATGCCATTGGTAATTTGATAGAGATGGCACTGAATATGTAGATTGCTTTGGGTAGTAAAGTAATTTTTGCAATATTGAGTCTTTCAATCCAAGAACATGGTTATATCTCTCCATCTGTTTGTGTCATGTTTCATTTCTTTCAACAGTGTTTTATAGTTTTCTGAGTACAGGACTTTTACCAACTTAGGTAGGTTTATTCCTAAGTATTTTATTCTTTTTGTTGCAATGGTGAATGGGATTGTTTCCTTAATTGCTCTCTCTGATCTTTCATTGTTAGTGTATAGAATGCAAGAGATTTCTGTGCATTAATTTTGTATCCTGCAACTTTACCAAATTCATTGTTTAGCTCTAGTTTTTTTCTGGTGGTATCTTTAGGATTTTCTATGTATAGTATCATGTCATCTGCAAAGAGTAAAAGTTTTACTTCTTCTTTTCCAAATTGGATTCATTTGATCTCTTTTTCTTCTCTGATTGCCACAGCTAGGACTTCCAAAACTGTATTAAATAATAGTGGCAAGAGTGGACATCCTTTTCTTGTTTCTGATCTTAAAGGAAGTGCTTTTACTTTTTCACCATTGAGAATGATGTTTGCTGTGGGTTTGTCATATATGGCCTTTATTATGTTGAGGTAGGTTCCCTCTACGCCCACATTCTAGAGCATTTTTATCATAAATGGGTGTTGAATTTTGTCAAAAGATTTTTGGCATGTATTGACACGATCATATTGTTTGTATTCTTCAATTTGTGAATGTGTTGTATCACGTTAATTGATTTGCATATATTGAAGAATCCTTGCATCACTGGGATAAATTGCACTTGATCATGGTATATGATCCTTTTAACGTGTTGCTGGATTCTGTTTGCTAGTATTCTGTTTAGGATAGTTACTTTTATATTCATCATTGATATTTGTCTGTAAATTTTTTTTGTGATATCTTTATCTGCTTTTGGTATCAGGGTGATGGTGGCCTCATAGTATGAGTATGGGAGTGCTCCTTTCCCTGAAATTTTTTTGGAAGAGTTTGAGAAGGATAGGTCAGCTCTTCTCTAAATGTTTGATAGAATTCACCTCTGAAACCATCCGGTCCTGGACTTTTGTTTGTTGGAAGATTTTTTCAACACCGTTTCAATTTCAGTGCTTGTGATTGGTCTGTTCATATATTCTTTCTTCCTGGTTCAGTCTTGGAATGTTATACCTTTCTAAGAATTTGTCAATTTCTTCCAGGTTGACCATTTTATTGGCATATAGTTGCTTCTGTAGTCTCTTAGGATTTTTGCATTTCTGCAGTGTCCATTTAACTTCACCTTTTTCATTTCTAATGTCATTAATTTGAGTCCTCTCTCTCTTTTTTATGATGAGTCTGGCTAAAATTTTTATCAATTTTGTTTATCTTTTCAAAGAACCATCTTTCAGTTTTATTTTATTTTATTTTATTTTATTTTTGCGGTACGCAGGCCTCTCACTGTTGTGGCCTCTCCCATTGCAGAGCACAGGCTCTGGACACGCAGGCTCAGTGACCATGGCTCATGGGCCCAGCCACTCCATGGCACGAACCCATGTCCCCTGCATCAGCAGGCAGACTCTCAACCACTGCGCCACCAGGGAAGTCTTCTTTCAGTTTTATTGATCCTTGCTATTGTTTTCTTTGTTTCTATTTCATTTATTTCTGCTATGATCTTTATGATTTCTTTCTTCTACTAACTTTAAGATTGTTGTTCTTCTTTCTCTAGTTGCATTAAGTGTAAGGTTAGGTTGTTATTTTGAGGTACCTCTCGTTTCATGAGGTAGGAGTTTATTGTTTTAAACTTCACTCTTAGAACTGACTTTGCTGCATCCCATAGGTTCTGGGTCGTCATGTATTCATTGTCATTTGTCCCTAGGTATTTTTTGATTTCCTCTTTTATATCTTCAGTTATGCATTGGTTGTTTAATAACATATTGTTTAGCCTCCAGGTGTTTGTTTTTTACAGTTTTTTTTTGTAATTTATTTCTAATCCCATAGAGTTGTGGTAAGAATAGATGCTTGATACATTTCAATTTTCTTAAACTTAATGAGTCTTTATTTGTGAGCCAAAATGTGATCTGTCCTGGAGACCATTCTGTTTGCACTTGAGAAGAAAGTGTATGCTGCTGTTTTCAGATGGAATTTCCTATAGATATCAATTAAATCTATGTGGTCTATTGTGTCATTTAAAACTGTGTTTCCTTATTAATTTTTTGTCTGGATGGTCGGTCCATTGGTGTAAGTGAGGTGTTAAACTCCCCAGGAATTAATGAGTTTCTGTTAATTTCCTATTTTTATAACTCTTAGCATTTGCCTTATGTATTGTGGTGCTCCTATGTTGGATGCATATACATTTATATTTGTGATAGCTTCTTCTTGGATTGATCCCTTCATCATTATATTGTGTCCTTCCTTGTCTCTTGCAATAGTCTTAAAGTCTACTTCATCTGTTATGAGTATTGCTACTCCAGCTTTCTTCTGACTTCCATTTTCATGGAATATCTCTTTCCATCCCCTCATTTTCAGTCTGTATGTGTTCCTAGGTATGAAGTGGGTCTTTTGTAGACAGCATATATATGGGTCTTGTTTTTGTGTCCATTCAGCCAGTCTGTGTCATTTGGTTGGAGCATTTAATTCATTCACATTTAAGGTAATTATCAATATATGTGTCCCTATTACCATTTTCTTAATTGTTTTGGGTTTGCTTTTGTAGGTCTTTATCTTCTCTTGTGTTTAATATATAGAGAAGTTCCTTTAGCATTTTTTGTAGAGCTTGTTTGTTGGTGCTGAATTCTATTATCCTTTGCTTGTCTGTAAAGTTTTTGATTTCTCTGTCTTATCTGAATGAAGTCCTTGTTGGGTACAGTAATCTTGGCTATAGATTTTCCCTTTAATCACTTTAAATATATCCTGCCACTCCCTTCTGTCCTGCAGAATTTCTGCTGAAAAATCAGCTGATAACCTTATGGGGATTCCCTTGTATGTTATTTGTTGATTTTCCCTTGCTGCTTTTAATATTTTTCCTTAGCATTTAATTTTTGATAGTTTGATTAATATGTGTCTTGGCATGTTTCTCCTTGAATTTATCCTGTATGGGACTCTCTGTGCTTCCTGAACTTAACTGACTATTTCCTTTCCCTTGTTAGGGAAGTTTCTGACTACAATCTCTTCATATATTTTCTCAGACATGTTCTCTTTATCTTCTTCTTCTGGGAACCCTATAATTTGAATGTTGGTGGGTGTAATGTTGTCCCAGAGGTCTCTGAGACGGTCCTCAATTCTTTTCATTTTTTTTTCTTTATTTTGCTTTGTGTTAGTTAGTTAGTTATTTCTACCATTCTATCTTCCAGCTCACTTATCCATTCTTCTGCTTCAGTTATTCTGCTATTGATTCCTTCTAGAGTATTTGTAATTTGAGTTATTGTGTTGTTCATCACTGTTTGTTTGTTCTTTAGTTCTTCTATGTCCTTGTTAAACATGGCTTGTATTTCCTCCATTCTTTTTCCAAGATTTTGGATCATCGTTACTATCATTACTCTGAATTATTTTTCAGGTAGACTGCATATTTCCTCTTCATTTACTTCATCTTGTGGGTTTTTACTTTGCTCCTTCATGTGCAGCATATTTCTCTGTCTTCTCATTTTGTTTAACTTACTGTGTTTGGGGTCCCATTTCCGCAGGCTGCAGGGTCATATTTCCTCTTACTACTGGTGTCTGCCTCCAGTGGCTGAGGTTGGTCTTGTGACTTGTTTATGCTTCCTGATGGGGGGGGGGGATTGGTGCCTGTTTTGCAGTGGGTGGACCTGTATCTTCTCCCTCTGATGGGCAGGGCATCCAATGGTGTGTTTTGAGGTTTCTGTGAGCTTAGTATCACTTGAGGCAACCTGTCTGCTAAAGGGTGGAGTTGTTTTCCTGTCTTGCTATTTGTTTGCCATGAGGTGTTCAACACTGGAGCTTGCTGGCCATTTGGTGGATCCAGGACTTAGTATTGAGATGGAGACTTCAGGGAGTGGTCTCACTGATTAACATTCCCTGAGGCTTGGACTTATCTGGAGGTCAAACGTCCTGGAATTGGCTCTCCCACCTCAGAGGTTCAGATCCAACCCCTGGCCAGAGCACCAAGACCCTGAAAGCCACATGGCACAGAAGAAAATTGGGGGAAAAACAGGAAATGAACAGACAAACAAAACCCCAAGATGAATGGTAAAAGCAAAAGCAAAGACACAAAAAGTAACACACACACAGAAAGAGAGAAAACAAAAAAGAGAGCAACCAAACAAATAAACAAACGCCACAATGAAAACAAGCACTAAAAACTAAACTAACAACAACAAAAAAATTCCAAAATTCAAAGGCAGAAAGCAAACTAAAAAAAGGCAAAGAAAGCATAAAACAAACACACAATAATGATCAAACAAAAGCTAAAAACAAAAGAAAGAGGAAAACACAACACACCAGAAAAGTAAAGTAAAAATAGACAATATAGTTTAAAAAGATAAAAAAGTAAAACAATGGGAAAAAAAAACTTAAACAAGGATAAAACACAATATAACAAAAATGTAGACCTAAATAGACATTTTGCCAAAGAATATATACAGATTGCCAGCAAACACATGAAAGGATGCTCAACATCACTAATCATTAGAGAAATGCAAATCAAAACCACAATGAGGTATCATCTCATCCTGGTCAGAATGACCATCATCAAAAATCTACAAACAATAAATGATGGAGAGGATGTGGAGAAAGGGAACCCTCTGGCACTGTTGGTGGGAATGTAAATTAATACAGCCACTATGGAGAACAGTATGGAGGTTCCTTAAAACCTAAAAATAGAGCTACCATATGACATAGGAATCCCACTACTGGGCATATACCTTGAGAAAACCATAATTAAATAAGAGACATGTACTATAATGTTCAATGCAGCACTCTTTACAATAGCCAGGACATGGAAACAACCTAAGTGTCCATCAACAGAGGAATGGGTAAAGAAAATATGGCACATATATACAATGGAATATTACTCAGCTGTAAAAAGAAATGAAATTGAGCTATTTGTAATGAAGTGGATGTACCTAGAGTCTGTCATACAGAGTAAAGTAAGTCAGAAAGAGAAAAACAAAATCATATGCTAACACATATATATGGAAACTAAAATATATGGTTCTGATGAACCCGGGGCAGGACAGGAATAAAGATGCAGATGTAGAAAATGGACTTGAGGACACAGGAAAGGGGAAGTGTAAGCTGGGACAAGAGAGAGTAGCATTGACATATATACACTGCCAAATATAAAATAGATAGCTAGTGGGAAGCAGCTGCATAGCACAGGGAGATCAGGTCTGTGCTCTGTGACCACATAGAAGGGTGGGATAGGGAGGGTGGGAGGGAGGCACAAGAGAGAGGTTGCATGGGGATATATGTATATGTGTATCTGGTTCACTTTGTCATACACCAGAAACTAATATAACATTGTAAAGCAATTATACTCCAATAAAGATGTTAAAAAATAAGAAATAGAAAGAAAATAAAAATTATGTTAAAATAAGTATAAAAAGAAAATAAAAATAAATAAAAATTTAAAATTAAAAGAATAATGAGAAAAAGAACAATAGAACAAAATGAAACTAAAAATACTACTAATATTTTCCTTGGGTCTCAGCTGTCAGTGTCATTGCCCCCACAGTGAGCCACAGCCAATCTCTGCCTACCCCGGAAGTCCTCCAATACTTCTAGGTAGGTCCCTGGACCTGTTGTGGCACTGTATGGTCAGTTCCTTCTCTGACTTGGCCTTATTCCTGCTGTGTGTACTTTCCCCCAAAGTCCACACAGTCCATAGTCCCCAAAGTCCAGAGCCTCAATTGTGAGAACACGTTGTCTATTCCTATTTTCTACAGATGCAGTGTTTACCAAGTTAATTGTGGGGGTTTAATCCGCTGTTCCTGTGGTTGCATGGAAAGATTTCCCTTCCTCTTCTTTGGTAGCACCACCACTGGGGTTCAGCTTTGATTTTGGCCCCAGCTTTGTGATTGGGCCACCTTCAGGCATCTGTTTCCCACCCAGGCAAGAGGGGCAGAAAGCAGCATCTGATTAAATCAGCACTCCCGAGCCTGAGTCGCTTGTCTGCCAACTGGAGCAGGTGGGGCTGCGTGCTGAGGCTCGGGCTTCAGAGGTCAGACCACAGAGAGAGGACTGGGGTTGGCTGCGTGAAGAAAGCCTGGGGTGGGGGTATGCCATAGCTGACAGAGTCCAGGAAGAGGCCTGGGCCTGCTGGAGTGGCAAGGGACCATTGTTGAGGGATGCACGAGGAGAGGGGTGGGTTCTCAATAGGAGCTTCTTTCTCTGTGTGCTCACAGGTGGCAAGGTGCTACCTGCGCAAGCTCTGGGGATAGGCACAAGACATGGCTGCTATCTTGAACACCAGAGGTGAGTGCAGATGGCTACCACTGTTGCCGCTGCCACCAAGGGTCCAGTGAGCAAATGCAGATCACTGCGCACAACTTCCTGGGAGCCTGTGCAGCCCACAACTGCCAAGGGTCATGCCACATGATCTGGGGCCAACTTCCCCAGGAGAGCACCTGGTGCAACTCAGAAAATTGCCACTTCCTGATGGCCTCTGCCACTGCAAGCATTCCTTGCACATCCCAGTTTTGACTGCATTATCCCTTCCTCTCCCCAGCCTGAGTGAGCAAGTGAGCCCTGTTTAGCATCTTTTTTTTATATTGCATATGATTTATATGGAGGAAGATACAATAAGTTCTAGAAAGTCAAAGAAAAATCATGAAAAACATATTACATAACGAAAAACAAATACATAGATATTAATGAAAACTGGAGTATGTGGCAAGTATCAGAGCATAATGAATTTACTAACAAATGACATTGTGTACCATACATGCAATATTATGAAAGTGAATTTGGCCCACTCTATTTTAGTGAATACTATTAACCAAAAAACACGATAGAAGGTGATTTTGAATGAATTCCTAGCCAATACATACAGAGAAGATACATCAATAAAAATGCATAACAAACAACAAAATTCAATAAATGTGAATGAATAAGTAGCCACAATATATATAGACAAGTATTTCTTTTTTTTTTACATCTTTATTGGAGTATAATTGCTTTACAATGGTGTGTAAGTTACTGCTTTATAACAAAGTGAATCAGCTATACATATACATATGTTCCCATATCTCTTCCTGCTTACATCTCCCTCCCTCCCACACTTCCCATCCCACCCCACTAGGTGGTCACAAAGCACCGAGCTGATCTCCCTGTGCTATGTGGCTGCTTCCCACTAGCTATCCATTTCACGTTTGCTAGTGTATACATGTCCATGTCACTCTCTCGCTTTGTCACAGCTTACAATTCCCGCTCCCCATATCCTCAAGTCCATTCTCTAGTAGGTCTGTGTCTTTATTCCTGTCTTACACCGAGATTCTTCATGACATTTTTTTCTTAAACTCCATATATATGTGTTAGCATATGGTATTTGTCTTTCTCTTTCTGACTTACATCACTCTGTATGACAGACTCTAGGTCCATCCACCTCATTACAAATAGCTCAATTTCGTTTCTTTTTCTGGCTGAATAACATTCCATTGTATATATGTGCCACAACTTCTTTATCCATTCATCCAATGATGGACACTTAGATTGATTCCATCTCTGGGCTACTGTAAATAGAGCTGCAATAAACATTTTGGTACATGACTCTTTTTGAATTATGGTTTTTTTCAGGGTATATGCCCAGTAGTAGGATTGCTGGGTCATATGGTAGTTCTATTTGTAGTTCTTTAAGGAACCTCCATACTGCTCTCCATAGTGGCTGAACCAATTCACATTCCCACCAGCAGTGCAAGAGTGTTCCCTTTCCTCCACACCCTCTCCAGCATTTATTGTTTCTAGATGTTTTGATGATGACCATTCTGACTAGTGTGAGATGATATCTCATTGTACTTTTGATTTGCATTTCTCTAGTGTTTAATTATGTTGAGTATTCTTTCATGTGTTTGTTGGCAGTCTGTATATCTTCTTTGAAGAAATGTCTATTTAGGTCTTCTGCCCAGTTTTGGATTGGATTGCTTGTTTTTCTGTTATTGAGCTGCATGAGCTGCTTATAAATTTTGGAGATTAATCCTACGTCAGTTGCTTCATTTGCAAACATTTTCTCCCATTTTGAGGGTTGTCTTTTGGTCTTGTTTATGGTTTCCTTTGCTGTGCAAAAGCTTTGAAGTTTCATTAGGTCCCATTTGTTTATTTTTTTTATTTCCATTTCTCTAGAAGGTGGGTCAAAAAGTATCTTGCTGTGATTTATGTCATAGAGTATTCTGCTTATGTTTTCCTGTAAGAGTTTGATAGTTTCTGGCCTTACATTTAGGTCTTTAATCCATTTTGAGCTTAGTTTTGTGTACGGTGTTAGGATGTGATCTAATCTCATACTTTTACATATACTTGTACAGTTTTCCCAGCACCACTTATTGAAGAGGCTGTCCTTTCTCCACTGTATATTCCTGCCTCCTTTACCAAAGATAAGGTGACCACATGTGCGTGGGTTTATCTCTGGGCTTTCTATCCTGTTCCATTGATCTCTCTTTCTGCTTTTGTGCCATACCATACTGTCTTGATTACTGTAGCTTTGTAGTATAGTCTGAAGTAAGGGAAAATGATTCCTCCAGCTCCATTGTTCATTCTCAAGATTGCTTTGGCTATATGGGGTCTTTTGTGTTTCCATAGAAATTGTGAAATTTTTTGTTCTAGTTCTGTGAAAAATGCCAGTGGTAGTTTCATAGAGATTGCATTGAATTGGTAGATTGCTTTGGGTAGTAGAGTCATTTTCACAATGTTGATTCTTCCAATCCAAGAACATGGTATATCTCTCCATCTATTTGTATCATCTTTAATTTTTCATCAGTGTCTTATTATTTTCTGCATGCAGCTCTTTTGTCTCCTTAGGTAGGTTTATTCCTAGATATTTTATTCTTTTTGTTGCAATGGTAAATGGGAGTGTTTTCTTGATTTCACTTTCAGATTTTTCATCATTAGTATATAGGAATGCCAGAGATTTCTGTGCATTAATTTTGTATCCTGCCACTTTACCAAATTCATTGATTAGCTCTAGTAGTTTTCTGGTAGCACCTTTAGGGTTCTCTATGTATAGGATCATGTCATCTGCAAACAGTGACAGCTTTACTTCTTCTTTTCCAATTTGGATTCCTTTTATTTCCTTTTCTTCTCTGATTGCTCTGGCTAAAACTTCCAAAACAATGTTGAATAATAGTGGTGAGAGTGGGCAACCTTGTCTTGTTCCTGATCTTAGTGGAAATGCTTTCAGTTTTTCACCATTGAGGATGATGTTTGCTGTGGGCTTGTCATATATGGCCTTTATTATGTTGAGGAAAGTTCCCTCTATGCCTACTTTCTGCAGGGTTTTTATCATAAATGGGTGTTGAATTTTGTCAAAAGCTTTCTCTGCATCTATTGAGATGATCATATGGTTTTTCTCCTTCAATTTGTTAATATGGTGTATCACATTGATAGATTTGCGTATATTGAAGAATCCTTGCATTCCTGGAATAAACCCCACTTGATCATGGTGTATGATCCTTTTAATGTGCTGTTGGATTCTGTTTGCTAGTATTTTGTTGAGGATTTTTGCATCTATGTTCATCAGTGATATTGGCCTGTAGTTTTCTTTCTTTGTGACATCCTTGTCTGGTTTTGGTATCAAGGTGATGGTGGCCTCGTAGAAGGAGTTAGGGAGTGGTCCTCCCTCTGCTATATTTTGGAAGAGTTTGAGAAGGATAGGTGTTAGCTCTTCTCTAAATGTTTGATAGAATTCGCCTGTGAAGCCATCTGGTCCTGGGCTTTTCTTTGTTGGAAGATTTTTAATCACAGTTTCAATTTCAGTGCTTGTGATTGGTCTGTTCATATTTTCTATCTCTTCCTGATTCAGTCTTGGCAGGTTGTGCATTTCTAAGAATTTGTCCATTTCTTCCAGATTGTCCATTTTATTGGCATAGAGGTGCTTGTAGTAATCTCTCATGATCTCTTTTATCTCTGCAGTGTCAGTTGTTACCTCTCCTTTTTCATTTCTAATTCTATTGATTTGAGTCTTCTCCCTTTTTTTCTTGATGAGTCTGGCTAGTGGTTTATCTATTTTGTTTATCTTCTCAAAGAACCAGCTTTTAGTTTTATTGATCTTTGCTATTGTTTCCTTCATTTCTTTTTCATTTATTTCTGATCTGAGTTTTATGATTTCTTTACTTCTGCTAACTTTGTTTTTTTTTTTGTTGTTGTTCTTCTTTCTCTAATTGCTTTAGGTGCGAGGTTAGCTTGTTTATTCTAGATGTTTCCTGCTTCTTAAGGAAGGATTGTATTGCTATAAACTTGCTTGTTAGAACTGCTTTTGCTACATGCTGTAGGTTTTGGGTCATCACGTCTCCATTGTCATTTTTTTCTAGGTATTTTTTAAAATTTCCTCTCTGATTTCTTCAGTGATCACTTCGTTATTAAGTAGTGTATTGTTTAGCCTCCATGTGTTTGTATTTTTTATGGATCTTTTCCTGTAATTTATATATAGTCTCATAGCTTTGTGGTCAGAAAAGATACCTGATACATTTTCAGTCTTTTAAAATTTACCAAGGCTTGATTTGTGACCCAAGATGTGATCTATCCTGGAGAATGTTCCATGAGCACTTGAGAAAAATGTGTATTCTGTTGCTTTTGGATGGAATGTCCTATAAATATCAATTAAGTCCATATTGATTAATGAATCATTTAAAGCTTGTATTTTCTTATTTATTTTCATTTTGGATGATCTGTCCATGGGTGAAAGTGGGGTGTTAAAGTCCCCTGCTATGAATGTGTTACTGTCAATTTCCCCTTTTATAGCTGTTAGTATTTGCCTTATGTATTGAGGTGCTCCTATGTTGGGTGCATAAATATTTACAATTGTTATATCTTCTTCTTGGATCGATCCCTTGATCATTATGCAGTGTCCTTCTTTGTCTCTTGTAATAGTCTTTATTTTCAAGTCTATTTTGTCTGATATGAAAATTGCTACTCCAGCTTTCTTTTGGTTTCCATTTGCATGGAATATCTTTTTCCATCTCCTTTCTTTCAGTCTGTATGTGTCTCTAGGTCTGAATTGGGTCTCTTGTAGACTGCATATATATGGGTCTTGTTTTTGTATCCATTCTGCAAATCTGTGTCTTTTGGTGGGAGCATTTAGTCCATTTACATTTAAGTTAATTATCGGTATGTATGTTCCTATTCCCATTTTCTTAATTGTTTTGGGTTCGTTATTTTAGGTCTTTTCCTTCTCTTGTGTTTCTTGCCTAGAGAAGTTCCTTTAGCATTTGTTGTAAAGCTGGTTTTGTGGTTCTGAATTCTCTTAGCTTTTGTTTGTCTGTAAAGGTTTTAATTTCTCCATCGAATATGAATGAAATCCTTGCTGGGTAGAGTAATCTTGGTTGTAGGGTTTTCCCTTTCATCACTTTAAATATATCCTGCCAGTCCCTTCTGACTTGCTGTTTCTCCAGCAGGGTCAGCTGTTAACCTTAAGGGGATTCCCTTCTGTGTTATTTGTTGCTTTCCCTTGCTCCTTTTAATATGTTTTCTTTGTATTTAATTTTTGACAGTTTGATTAATATGTGTTTTGGCATGTTTCTCCTTGGATTTATCCTGTATGGGACTCTCTGTGCTTCCTGGACTTGATTAACTATTTCCTTTCCCATATTAGGGATGTTTTCAACTATAATCTCTTCAAATGTTTTCTCAGTGCCTTTCCTTTTCTCTTCTCCTTCTAGGAACCTATAATTCGAATATTGGTGCACTTAATGTTGTCCCAGAGGTCTCTGAGTCTGTCCTCAGTTCTTTTCATTCTTTTATCTTTATCCTGCTCTGCTGTAGTTATTTCCACTATTTTATCTTCCAGGTCACTTATCCGTTCTTCTGCCTTAGTTATTCTGTTACTGATCCCATCTACGGTATTTTTAGTTTCATTTATTGTGTTGTTCATCATTGTTGGTTTTATCTTTAGTTCTTCTAGTTCCTTGTTAAATGTTTCTTACATTTTGTCTATTATATTGCCAAGATTTTGGACCATCTTTACTGTCATTATTCTGAATTCTTTTTCAGGTAGACTGCCTATTTCCTCTTCATTTGTTAGGTCTCGTGCATTTTTATCTTGCTCCTTCATCCGCTGTGTGTTTTCTGTCTTCTCATTTTGCTTATCTTACTGTGTTTGGGGTCTCCTTTTTGCAGGCTACAGGTTTGCAGTTCCTGTTGTTTTTGTTGTCTGTCCCTTGTTGCTAACGTTGGGTCAGTGGGTTGTGTAGGCTTACTGGTGGAGGGGATTAGTGCCTGTGTTCTGGTGGATGAGACTGGATCTTTGCTTTCTGTTGGCAGGTCCACGTCTGTTGGTGTGTTTTGGGGTGTCTGTGGACTTATTATGATTTTAGGCAGCCTCTCCCCTAATGGGTAGGGTTGTGTTCCTGTCTTGGTGCTGTTTGGCGTAGGGTGTCCAGCACTGTAGCTTGCTGGTCGTTGAGTGAAGCTGGGTGTGGTGTTGAGATGGAGATCTCTGGGAGATTTTTACCATTTGATATTATGTGGAGCTGGGAGGTCTCTTGTGGACCAGTGTCCTGAAGTTGGCTCTCCTGCCTCAAAGGCAGAGCACTGACTCCTGGATGCAGCACCAAGAGCCTTTCATCCACACAGCTCAGAATAAAAGGAGAAAGAAAGAAAGGAAGAAAGAAAGGAAGAAAGAAGGGACAGAGTGAGGGAGGGAGGGAGAGAGGGAGGGAGGATGGAAGGAAGGAAGGAGGGAAGGAAGGAAAGAAAGAAAGAAGATAAAATAAAATAAAGTAAGATAAAATAAAATAAAGTTATTAAAATATGAAATAATTTTTAAGAATTTTTTTTTAAAAATGGACGGGTAAAACCCTAGGACAAATGGTGGAAGCAAAGCTATACAGACAAAATCTCACACAGAAGCATGCACACTCACAAAAAGAGGAAAAGGGGAAAAAATCATAAATCTTGCTCTCAACATCCACCTCTTCAATTTGGGATGATTCATTATCTATTCATGTATTCCACAGATGCAGAGTACATCAAGTTGATTGTGGAGCTTTAATCTGCTGCTTCTGAGGCTGCTGGGAGAGATTTCCCATTCTCTTCTTTGTTCTCACAGCTCCCAGGGCTCAGCTTTGGATTTGGCCCCGCCTCTTTGTGTAGGTCGCCGGAGGGCATCTGTTCTTCGCTCAGACCGGACAGGGTTAAAGGAGCAGCTTCTTTGGGGACTCTGGCTCACTCAGGCCAGGGGGAGGGAGGGGTACGGTGTGCGGGACGAGCCTGCAGCAGTAGAGGCCAGTGTGACGTTGCACCAGCCTGAGGTATGCTGTGCTGCATTCTCCCGGGGAAGTTGTCCCTGGATCCCGGGACCCTGACAGTGGCGGGCTGCACAGGCTCCCTGGAAGAGGGATGTGGATAGTGACCTGTGATCGCACACAGGCTTCTTGGTGGTGGCAGCAGCAGCCTTAGTGTCTCATGCCCGTCTCTGTGGTCCGTGCTTTCACTGTGGCTTGTGCCTGTCACTGGAGTTCCTTTAAGCAGCATTCTTAATCCCCTCTCCTTGCGCACCAGGAAACAAAGAGGGAAAAAAACGTTTCTCGCCTCTTCGGCAGGTCCAGACTTTTCCCTGGACTCTCT
Organism: Aethalodelphis obliquidens; assembly: GCF_003676395.1. NCBI lineage: Eukaryota > Metazoa > Chordata > Mammalia > Artiodactyla > Delphinidae > Aethalodelphis > Aethalodelphis obliquidens. Next base: position 1,130,667 of record NW_020838063.1, read on the forward strand.
CCCGGCTAGCTGTGCTGCACTAACACCCTGCAGGCTGTGTTCACGCTGCCAACCCCAGTCCTCTCCCTGCTCTCCTACTGAAGCCGGAGCCTCAGCTCCCAGCCCCGCCGGCCCCAGCGGGTGAGCAGACAAGCCTCTAGGTCTGGTGAGTGCCGGTTGGCTCCAATCCTCTGTGCGGGTATCTCTCCACTTTGCCCTCCGCACCCCTGTTGCTGTGCTCTCCTCCTTGGCTCTGAAGCTTTCCCCCTCCACCACCCGCAGTCTTCACCTGCGAAGGGTCTTCCCAGTGTGTGGAAACCTTTCCTCCTTCATGGTTCCCTCCCACTGGTGCAGGTCCCGTCCCTATCCTTTTGTCTCTGTTTATTCTTTTTTCTTTTGCCCTACCCAGGTACGTGGGGAGTTTCTTGCTTTTTGGGAGGTCTGAGGTGTTCTGCCAGTGTTCAGTAGGTGTTCTCTAGGAGTTGTTCCACGTGTAGATGTATTTCTGGTGTATCTGTGGGGAGGAAGGTGATCTCTGCGTCTTACTCTTCCACCATCTTCCTGTCCAGCTGATGTTTAGCATCTTATCATGTGCCTCTTAGCCATTTGTATGTCTTCTTTGGAGAAATGTCTCTAAGTCTTCTGCCCATTTTATGATTTCGTTGTTTGTTTTTTTGAATTGAGGTTCTTGAGCCATTTGTAAATTTTGGAGACCAGTGCTTTGTCAGCCACATCGTTTACAAATATTTTCTCCCTTTCTGTGAATTGTCTTTTTGTTTTGTTTATGGTTTCCTTGGCTGTGCAAAAGCTTTTGAGTTTATTTATGTCCCATTTGATTATTTTTATTTCTATTTCCATTACTCTGGGAGACAGATCAAAAAAGATATTGCTGTGATTTATGTCAATGAGTGTTCTTCCTATGTTTTCCTCTAAGTTTTTTATACTATCTGGTGTTATATTTAGGTCTTTAATCCATTTTCAGTTTTTTTTTTGTGTATGGTGTTAAAGAATGTTCTAATTTCATTTTTTTCCATGTAGCTGTCCAGTTTTCTCAGCACAATTTATTGAAGAGAGTGTCATTCCTCCATTTATTAGTCTTGCATCCTTTGTCATAGATTAATTAGCCATGGGTGCATGGGTTTATTTCTGGGCTTTCTATCATGTTGTTCCAGTACATACTGTTTTGATGACTGTAGCTTTGTTGTATAGTCTGAAGTCAGGCAAGCTGATTCTTCCAGCTCTGCTTTTGTTTCTCAAGTTTACTTTGGCTATTTGGGCTCTTTTGTGTCACCTTACAAGTTTTTTTTTTTTTTGTCTTACAAATTTTAAGATTGTTTGTTCTTGTTCTGTGAAAAATAACATTGGTAATTTGATAGAGATTCCATTGAATCTGTAGATTGTCTTGAGTAGTATAGTCATTTTGACAATATTGATTCTTCCAATCCAAGTACATGATATATCTTTTCATCTGTTTGAGTCGTCTTCAATTACTTTCATCAAAGTCCTATAGTTTTCAGAGTACAGTGTTTTGTCTCCTTGGGTAGGTATATTCCTAGGTATTATATTCTTTTGATGCAATGGTAAATGGGATTGTACTTTTAATTTCTCTTTATGATATTTTGTTGTTAGTGTATAGAAATGCAACAGATTTCTGTGTATTAATTTTGTATCCTGCAAATTTATGAAATTCATCTATGAGCTCTAGTAGTTTTCTAGTAGCATCTTTAGGATTTTCTATATATAGTATCATGTCATCTGCAAATGGTGACAGTTTTATTTCATCTTTTCCAATTTGGATTTCTTTTATTTTTCTTCTCTGGTTGCTGTGGCTAGGAGTTTCAAAACTATTTTGAATAAAAGTGGTGAGAGTGGACATGCTTGTCTTGTTCTTGATCTTAGAGGATATGCTTTCAGCTTTTCACCATTGAGTATGAAGTTACCTGTAGGTTTGTCATATATAGCCTTTATTGTTTTGAGTTATGTTCTCTCTCTGCCCACATTCTGGAGAATTTTTTATCATAAATGGGTGTTGAATTCTGTCAGAAACTTTTTCTGTGTCTATTGATATGATCATACCGTTTTTATTCTTCAATTTGAAGATCTGGTGAATCAAAACGGTTGATTTGAGGATATTGAAGATCCTTGCATCCCTGGGATAAATCTCACTTGATCATGGTGTATGATCCTGTTAATGTATTGTTGGATTTGGATTGCTAGTATTCTGTTGAGGATTTTGGCATCTATGTTTATGAGTGATACTGACCTGTAATTTTCTTTTCTTTTCTTTTTTCTTTTGTATCTCTCTCTGGCTTTGGTGTCAGCATGATGGTGGATTCATAGAATGAGTTTGGGAATATTCCCTACTCTGAAGTTGTTTGCTGTAGTTTCAGAAGGATAAGTGTTCATTCTAAATGTTTGATAGAATTTTCCTGTGAATCCATCAGCTTCTAACTTTTGTTTGTTGAGAGTTTTGAAATCACAGTTTCAATTTCAGTACTTGTGATCAGTCTGTTCATATTTTCTATTTCCTCTTGGTGCAGTCTTGGAAGGTTGTACCTTTCTAAGAACTTGTCCATTTCTTCCAGGTTGTCCTTTTTATTGCCATATAGTTGCTTGTATAAGCCTCTTATGATCATTTGTATTTCTGTATTGTCTGTTGTAACTTCTCCTATTTCACTTATAATTTTATTAATCTGAGGCTTCTCCCTCTTTTCTTAATGTGTCTGCCTAAAAGGTCGTCAATTTTGTTTATCTTTTCAAAGAACCAGCTTTTAGTTTCATTGACCTTTTTATTGTTTTCTTCATTTCTATTTCATTTATTTCTGCTCTGACATTTATGATTTCTTTCTTTCTGCTAACTTTGGCTTTTGTTTGTTCTTCTTTCTTTAGTTGCTCTAAGTTTAAGGTTAAGTTGTTTACTTGTGATTTTTCTTTTTTCCTGAGGTAGGATTGTATTGCTACAAACTTCCCTCTTAGAACTGCTGTTGCCAGGTCCCATAGGTTTTGGATCGTCGTGGTTTCATTGTCATTTCTCTCTAGGTATTTTTTTGTAATTTCCTCTTTGATTTCTTCAGTGATCCACTGGTTGTTTAGTAGCACATTGTTTAGCCTCCAAGTGTTTGTTAAAATTTTTTTTCTTGTAGTTGATTTCTAATCTCATTGTTTTATGGTCAGAAAAGATGCTTCATATGATTTCAAATTTCTTAAATTTACCAAGGCTCGCATTGTGGCCCAGCAGGTGATCAAGCCTGGAGAATGCTCCATCTGCACTTGAGAAAAATGTGTATTCTGCTGCTTTTCAGATGGAATGTTCTATAAACATCAGTAAAGTTCATCTGATCTAATTTAAGGCCTGTGTTTCCTTGTAAATTTTCTGTCTGGATGATCTGTTCATTGATGAAAGTTGGGTATTAAATCCCGCAGTATTATTGTGTTACTATTGATTTCTCTCTTTATGACTGCCAGCTTTTGCCTTTTGTATTGAGGTGCTCCTATATTGGGGTCATGTATATTTACAATTGTTACATCTCCTTCTTGGATGGATCTCTTGATCATTATGTAGTGTCCTTTTTCCTCTCTTGAACAGTCTTTATTTTAAAATCTATTTTGCCTGATATGGGCATTGCTACTCCAGCTTTCTTTTGATTTCCATTTCCACAAAATACCTTTTTTGGTCCCTTCATTTTCGTTCTGTATGTGTCCCTTGGTATGAAATGGGTCTCTTGTAGACAGCATATATACAGGTCATATTTTTGTATCCATTCAACCAGTCTATGTCTTTTTTTTTAACATCTTTATTGGAGTATAATTGCTTTAAAATGGTGTGCTAGTTTCTGCTTTATAACAAAGTGAATCAGTTATACATATACATATGTTCCCATATCTCTTCCCTCTTGCAGCACCCTCCCTCCCCCCCTCTCTATCCCAGCCCTCTAGGTGGTCACAAACCACCTAGCTGATCTCCCTGTGCTATGTGGCTGCTTCCCACTAGCTATCAATTTTACATTTGGTAGTGTATGAAGTGATTAAAAATAAGTACAATTTTTGAACAATGTCTATTTCTGACACTAGATATGTTTTTTCACAATTTTCTAAAACATTCCACACAAATCTTGATTTCGTTGTTAGGGTAACATTGTGGCTGTCACAAATAAATCTTAGCATTTCTATGGATTAATACAATAAATGTTTATTTCTCATTCATTGAAGAGTCTAATGCAGGTATTCCTCATTGTCAGTAGTGGGTGGCTCTGATCCACACAACATTCAGTAAATAACTCTCTCAGAAGCTCTATTATATTCAATGAATGACTTTTTAAAACATCTTTATTGGAGTATAATTGCTTTACAATTGTGTGTTAGTTTCTTCTTTATAACAAAGTGAATCAGTTATACATATACATATATCCCCATATCTCTTCCCTCTTGCATCTCCCTCCCTCCCACCCTCCTTATCCCACCCCTCTAGGTGGTCACAAAGCACCGAGCTGATCTCCCTTTGCTATATGGCTACTTCCCACTATCTATCTATTTTACGTTTGGTAGTGTATTTATGTCCATGCCAGTCTCTCACTTTGTCCCAGCTTACCCCTCCCCCTCCCCACATCCTCAAGTCCATTCTCTAGTAGGTCGCATCTTTATTCCCATCATGCCCCTAGGTTCTTCATGACCATTTTTTTTTGAGATTCCATATATATGTGTTCACATACGGTATTTTTTTTTTCTCTTTCTGACCTACTTCACTCTGTATGACAGACTCTAGGTCCATCCACCTCACTACAAATAACTCAATTTCATTTCTTTTTATGGCTGAGTAATATTCCATTGTATATATGTGCCACACCTTCTTTATCCATTCATCTGTTGATGGACACTTGGTTGCTTCCATGTCCTGGCTATTGTAAATAAAGCTGCAATGAACATTGTGGTACATGACTCTTTTTGAATTATGGACTTTCAAAGTTGTGCTTGGAGGTCACCATTCCAGATAACCAGAAGTTTTAAAGAGCATGGAAGATTACATGTTAATAGTCTGGTGAATCTTGCCTCTAGCAGTGCATTGGTGAGAACTCAGTATGCAGCCACACCCAACATCAAAGGAGGATGGAAAATGCAGTGTAGCTCTGTGCCTAAGGAAAAAAACTGGTTTGGTAAACAGTTAGCCAGTGTCTGCCACAGATTATTACAAACAGTTTAATAGTCACACAGAAATACCTCAACTTCACATAGGGCTTTCTTGATCATTCTATAAATAGCATGTTCTGCAACGTAACTTTTTGTCCCTTACTGGTTTTATTTTC